>NC_086229.1:12042500-12342500 GCF_036321145.2 Pelmatolapia mariae
TATTTAACTCTTCTCAAGACCACAACACCTCTTCTTCACCCCGTTTCAGCAGAATTGTGAGTGTTTTCACCCCTTTTCAGCACAAATTCCAGTTTTTTCAGGTGTTTTCAACAGAAATCTCTTTTTTAGCAGACATTCTGCTGATTCACCTGTTTTCAGTGCAACGTTCTACTTCTTTACCTCTTTTCAGTAGAAATTCTGCTGATTCACCTATTTTAAGCAGAATTTTCAGCCTTTCACCTCTTATCAATACAAATCTCAGTATCTTCTGCTCATTTCAGAGGAAACCTTTTCACCTCTCCTATTTTCAGTACAAATTTGAACTTCTGTACCTCTTTGAAGCAGAATTTTTGCCTTTTCACCTCTTTTCAGCAAAAGTTTCTGTTTTTTCACTAGTTTTCAGCATAATTTTTCAGTTTCTTTACTGCCATACAGTTTTTGCAGCTTTTCATCTTTTTCAGTCATTTTCAGCAGACAGCTTCAGCGTTAAGGCATCCACACAGCATTTTCGCAGGAAATGCAAATTTTTCTAGGTATGTGTGCCTATGCCAAGAGGCACACATATTACTATTCGTCGGATTTATTATTATTATTATTATTATTATTATTATTCTCCAGTTTCCGCCTGAAATTTTGCAGCGAATCT
The DNA here is from genome assembly GCF_036321145.2 of Pelmatolapia mariae. Taxonomy (NCBI): domain Eukaryota; kingdom Metazoa; phylum Chordata; class Actinopteri; order Cichliformes; family Cichlidae; genus Pelmatolapia; species Pelmatolapia mariae. Next base: position 12,043,147 of record NC_086229.1, read on the forward strand.
TGCCCCGCAGTTTTGAGACAAGCTTCATATATGTTACCTCATTTTGTGCGGCAGGATCTGGAATGGTGTGCTATGACTTTTGGTGTTTATGAATTTTATAGTTTTTTAAATATTAATATTTTAGTGAAAATTTTCCCGCGCTCCTCTGCCGAACAGTTTTGACATTAGGATTACATATGTTAGATCATTTTGTGCGGCTGGAGCTGGACTATTATGTCATGACTTTTGGTGTTTATGACTTTTATAGTTCTTTAAATATTAATATTTTAGTGCAAATTTAGGCCAATTCATCTTTTGGCGCCAAATAAACAGACTTCATTTGTGGTGTGTTGGCGCCATCTTTTGGTCCCATTGAAACAAATTTCAAACTTCATTTGTGGTGTGTTGGCTCTCTCTAGTGGTATGCCGGGAGTGGTACAGCCTGTCTACCCTTATTTGGATACCGTAATGATGACAATATCAATGGCGCGCACAGCCTCGCTGCTTTCAGGAACCATTGGAGGTTTTAAGGTTGCGCGAACCATTGAATAGTTACGGTAAACACAATGGCTTCTATGCTTGGTGGAAAACTCCATATCCCACAATTCATAGCACACCTCTGCCGAGTTAAACAATGGCGGCCACCACTTCGTTTTATATGTCTTTTATTAGTGTTTCTAGGTCACAAAATAAACTTTTAAGATATTTTCAGGCGAGAATGTAGGTGTGTAAACTTCAAATATCTGCTTGTTTTATCAAGACATCCCATATTAGCGACAATGCTCTGACGACCTCGGTGCTGCCTGACAGCTAGCCGGCTACCTAGCTAGCTGCCGCACTTGGCTGCAAATGGACAGCGAGGGGACTCTCTCTCTCCTTTCACCTCCCCGGTCTCTCGCAAATGCTCGCACAGAATCGGAGTTACAGCTGGATGTGGAAAAAATAACTGAGTTGTTTGGTGGTGCTATAATGCGGAGCTACAACAGTGGGCAGCTATCCACCGGTGTATGACAGAAAGGACATGCCGCGACCGCCGATCGACCTGTGTTTGCTAACGCGGAGGTCAATCGTGGATCAGGGAAAGCGAAGGCAGGAGCGTGAGGTGAACTAAATTTCAGGTAAGAAGTTATGTCCTGCACTCTATTTGGGTCAGATATAAACCGAGTTTAGGTGTAGTTTATTTAGCAGCAGTTCTCTTATGTGTTGCTGATAGCCGGCTAGCTAGCTAGCGCCGCTAGCATAGTTAGCTCGCGCCGCTAGCGACCCTTCGTGAAAAAGCACCCAGGCTTGGCTTATATTGAGGCGGGTGAAACTCGTGTCAGCACCCGGTCGCTCGCCGACAGTATGTGTTTTAGCTGGACTTATTTTTCGTTTATATGGGCAGATGATGCTGGAAACCGAAGGCAGGAGCGTGAGGTGAACTGAATTTCAGGTAAGAAGTTATGAACTGCACTCTATTTGGGTCAGATATAAACCGAGTTTAGGTGTAATTTATTTTCGTTGACCTTTTACAATCGTACTGCCACGGGAGTTTATATACAGCTGTGTGCGCACTAAGTTAATGACGTTGGACTTTATTTTATTCATTAGGGTTAGTTCATAGAGTTGCCGTGCCGTACAAACGGAATCGTCCCACATTCAGAGAAAACATTATGATTTATTCTGTCGTTACGAAGCCTCCCCTGTCATTCTCTCGCGTGTTGAAACGTCAATCATGAAACTGATCAATGATCGGCTGTTCGCTCTTATTTATCGCGCTAAACAACAGCAGCAAGTTTAAGCTTGATCAGCTGTTGTTAGAATTCTTTTGATTTTAATTTCTAGTATCAGCTGATGTTTGCTGGAGCATGAAGATGAAATCAGGAGATGTCCTTACTGAATCATCAGAGCTGAACTGGTGATGGAGAAACAGGTTTACACTTTAGGTGACATGAATGAGTTGAAGGGAAGTTATGAGTTGTTTCTGAGAGACAAAGACCAAGCTCCTTTTTTGTGTAGCTGACAGCTGGTAACTGTGCAGGGGCGGATTTAGCAAAGCTTTTGGGGGGGGGCAGCTAGGGCATTAACAGAGAAAGGTGGACACAAAGATATGCTTTTCTTTCTTACTCTCATATAAAATATTTAGCTTTTATTAAATAGTTATCTGAATATCACAACCAAAGTTTGTATAATAATACACAAGATTGGCTGTAGACCATTGTTCATAATTCAGAACACTGTGTAAAAATAACAAAAAACAAAAAGTGAATGCATGTGTGAAAAGTGGTCCATAATGTAATGCTTCAAAGCGTGTTCATGCAAACATTGTCGGGTCTGCCGTGGTACAATGGGACTTCTGCTCATGAACCTGTGTGCACAGCGTCTGCAAATCGGCGCTGTACGAAGTAACTTCATCTTTACACAAAACTGTAAGCTGTCATCTGTGAAGCGTGAGCGGTGTTTGTTTTTATCATAGTTCATGGTGGAGAATGGCTGCTCTTCTGAGTTTTGCTCTCTGTAGCCGTATGAATGGCAACTACAGTGATTAGCAGCGGCATAGGCACACATAAAATTTCTTCAGAAATTTTCGCTTTCTAGTTTATATATATTCTTCAATGCTACTCATCTCAGTAAACAACATTTTAACACCTTTAACACACTTAAAGCGCTGCTTTCACGTCCCTCCAGGTGCTTCCTGTTGCTCACTCTCTTGTCCTCTTATCTGATCATGAACATGTCTCAGTCTCCAGATGTTTCCTGTTGACCTAATCAAAGCAGGCTGATTTTCACACCTTTCTGCATTACGCCTTGCTAAGCAAAGACAAAGCAAACTATTTTTCAGAAAATTTCACTATCATTGTTTTTGGAGTTACAGATTTTTTTGCAAATCTCCTCAGAGCAACACAAAGTCTGAAAACTCTCCATAGACAGTGAATGGAGAGCTTGTTCAAAATCACCGCTGGAATTCTCTAATGAGACGCATTTTAAAATCGTCATATCTCCTTAACGAAGCAAAGTTAAGACATGAGGCTTGTGCCAATATATCTTCAGACACTCCTGACACTCACAATTCAAGAATTTGTTTCTCACCTATTACCGTTTGGCCATGAATTACATTTGTTTGAGTTTAGGAAATTTGTCCCTCGCTCAGATTTCTTCAGATTTCAACCTCTGGAAATGAACAACTTTTTTCTCTCATCATATCTTTTGATTTGATGAGCTTTGATTGATATCTCCATTTCAACAGAGCCCTGAAAAATTCCATGACTTTTCACCAAATAATAATAATAATAATTTATATTTTATTTCTGAGTTATTAAGACCTTATTCCAGCCGATTCTTTTGTCCCCATGATAGAACAGAGAAAACCCGACTCATAGTGGTCAAAACGTTTTATATTAGTTTCTATTAGTTCATTCTTCCAGAACCGAGAGCCCTGCACAGCCCCAAAAGCCAGTTACAGGATCTCTAACATTGTAAGCTCAGCATGTGTCTTATATGGTGTTATTTCTGTACTCCAGACATCGCACACGTCACACAGTTTCATTACAAACAAGCTCCTTCTACTCAGTTCCTATTTTCTGTGTCTGATTTATTAACCCTTTAAATCCGGTCGGAGCGGGCACGCTCCGTTTTGCGTAACTATTTTAAAATCCCGGTAGCACAAGCTCCTTCTACTCAGTTCCTCTTTTCTGTGTCTGATTTATTAATATGCCTGTGCACTAAAACTTTCTGTGCAGCTTGCAATAACTTCCCCTTTCTAAGGTCTGTTGCCAGGGCAACCTATCTGAACTTAGTTTCAATCTGTCTGTTGCTCATACTCTACAAAAAAACATCCAGTTTCCTGTCAGAATGTGACCTAGTCTCAAAGCTGGCCCTCTTTAATATCTAAAACAATATAATCAGCAAAATGAGCCTTAAAATATATATATATATTAATTTCAAGACAGTTCTTCCCCTTTTCGTCTTTTTTTTAAAAGACGACATAAACCCTAATTTATCCCAATAAGGTAACTTGCATGTAAAAATAATAGAAAGATAACTAAACAAATCATGCCCATAAATCAAGCTGTGAGACAGCACCTCGCATTTACGCCAGGCTGTGAGCTGTCCTAAATCTACTTCCGACACCCCCATTTCAACTAGAATCCCAAGCTAATTTTCTTTCAATCTGAGTTTAAAACTATTCCTGATTTCCCTCAGTGCACACTGTAAAGTCTAAACACATACCATTAGCTTTTCCTTGTAAAAGGTCCTACATTGTTTTCTCAACCTTTGGTAACATCCTCTATAGACTTGACTCTTTTCATCATTAAAACTTAGAACTGGTTTCTTCGCCCCCTTTAACGGGTAGCGCATATCCGGTCTGAACACTGTGTTTGGGCAATTTACGTAACATAAAAATCCTGCAGCTATTCGTAAAGTCCCTCTCATTACTTTTATGCTCCCATTATAACCTGTGTCTAACAAGCTTTTGATCTTCTTTGCAATGTAAACAACTAGGTGTCTTTGTGCTCTGTTCTTCTTTTTGGGTTCCCCTTTCTCTGGTTGGTTCCGTTTGGTCTCGGGCTTCCAGGATTCTCGCCACCCCTGTGGTCGCTGTGGTCCTGAAATCTTCTCCTGTAAAGGATAGAAAACAAAAAGCCTCTCTCTGCTACACCTCACTAATCTACTGTGTTCATCTAATGTTCCTTTAATCATTCAAAGTTATTTCACCATATCATGTTCTGGGCTCTGTCCTTTATATTAACTTTACTTAATCTCAATGCTCTTTATGTGTGTGAGCAACACTTTTAGTTTTATTAAACACACCCAGGGTAAGATATAAACCATCACCATCTGAGCATAAAAACAGATCAAAAAGAACCACAAAACAATTTCTATATCTAAATTATCAAAAACCCCAAACGTCATAAAACGATCCTAAAACCCCTTCCAAATTAAGACGTTCCTCTTTCTGTCACTTGTTACTAGGCAAGCTCAAATACAGTTAGTAGCTAAATGAATTTCAGGCCTTTGGCCTGGCAGGTTTATGGATTCTATATGTTTGTAAGAGTGTATGTGGCCTTCTATGCTCTACGTCACCCTCAATATATCAACTGAGACATAGCGCTCAGTGAAGCTTAAAACCTTGAATAGACTGGGCATCAACTCTTTCATGAGCACAATCGCAATGTGTATATAAAAAAAAATCACTTCTACGTATATAAACTTCAATGTTATTCATTTGGGTAAGGGACACTTTTAACACCATCTTAACAAGCTCTCTTCTCTACCCTAGAAATAAAACTATGTAATATCTGTATGTGTAAGCCTGCATTATAACCACTTATTCTAGAAATCAAAAATAAATCAAACATTTTCTACTCCTACAATCTTCGCTAGTATTCCCCAAAGCATATCTTTTATTCAAAGTGTCCCGCAGTTTCCCTTTAAGTTTGGTATACAGCTTCTTATGAACACTGGCATTTTATCTTCTAAACAGGATTCAGTTCATTTTAATCCTTTAACTTAAACATGAAAATAGCAATTTCTGCCTCAGTTTTACCATATCTAAATTATCAAAAACCCCAAAAGTCATAAAATGATCCTGAAACCCATTTCAAATTAAACCTTAAATCCCCCCTTTTGACACATCTTATGTGTCAAAAACTCAAAATGCTTAGGAAATTAAAAGAAAAAGGTTATTCATGTCATTTCTCAAAACACCTCAGCAATTCCCCTTTCAGGTATATCTGCTCCGGCCCTGGAAACCTGTGTTTAAGGAATGAAATCAATTTAATCATCATGTCAAATCTTTTCAAACTCCTGGCTCCATCCACAGCCTGCATCCTTGGAACTTCCTAGAAACAAAACCTGTGTGTTAACCTGAACTTCACATTTCATACTCAGTTTTCCCACTTATGATCCAATCTGTATTATAAGATCTCTGGCGGACCTGGTTCTATGGTAGGTCTTAAAGGGTTAATATGCCTGTGCACTAAAACTTCCTTTGCAGCTTCCTTTGCTCATACTCTACTAGTGATGGGATTTCCAGCTCTTTTTAGAGAACCGGCTCTTTCGGCTCGGCTCACTAAAAAGACCCGGCTCTTTCGGCTCCGAACCGGCTCTTCAGGTTGTTTTGTTGCTTTAATTAATTTATTACTACAATAATATAAAATTATGCACAAAAGGAATTACTAATGTAAAAAAAAGTGGTTTTATTTATATATGTTTATATATAAATATATACAGTGGCCCCTAGAGACACGTACAAACTCCAAAAAGCACGTACAAACTCTAAAACACATTTCTAGCGTTAACTGAACTTCCAAAACAGAGCTACCTAGATCACTTAAATTACACAATTGAAAGCATATGTGTATTGTTTGTGTATTTATACACAAGCACTCATAGATATTCAAATAATTAAAAAAAAAAGTTCATTTACCTCTTACTACCACACACAGGTCATTGGTACTTGCTGGCTTGTGTAGCCTCTAGGTAACAAAAGCTCAACACTGCGCCTAGCATTCTGGAGCACTTCTGTTGTATTTTGTACATGTTTTGGAATTTTTACGTGCTTCTGAGGCTACGTCCACACGTACACGGGTATTTTTGAAAACAGAGATTTTCTGTTTTCGTTTTAAAAAATAATCCCGTCCATATGTAAATGCAGAAATGAAAGAAAACGCTGCTAGGAGCATGCCAAAGCAACAGGTGCCGATATATTCCTAAAAGTGTTGAGATGTTGGCCAATCAGAAGTCTAGAAGCCTCGGTGGGAAATAGTAAACAAAGATGGGGCGTAGAAGCAGAACCGAGTCGTATGTGTGGAGGGACAGTAACTGTGTGTGTATATGTAAGCATTTAAACACTGTAGAGAGTACAATTAACAGTAACAGTATTGTAGAAATTCATTTCACCGAAACAAAACAGTGTGACGTCAAAAAAGGCGCACATCTTTGAAGCTGCGTTTTCTCCGTTTTCCTCATCCACGCGTAAATGCAAAAACGGAGTTTTCGAAAATAGACATTTTTAGAAATCTCCGTTTTCAAAAATACGTGTGGATGTAGCCTGAGTTTTTATGTGTTTTGGAGTTTTTACGTGCTTCTGAGTTTTTACGTGTTTTGGAGTATGTACTTGCTGCTTTGTCTCTAGGGGCCACCGTAAATATACTTTTATTTAGTCACTCCACATAAAATGTAATAAATAAATCATATAATACAAAAACCAACTAGTCACTGTTCAACTTTTAACTATTTAAATTTTCAGCTTTTCCTTTTAAACAAATTTAAAATGAAACAACACAAAACACTGCAAACCACAACACAATTAAATATAAATTAAGATATGAAAAAGAAGATGCATATTCTCTGTCATATGGGCCTGCATGAATAAACTTTCTGAATCCTTTATCATCTGCAACTGAAAATAGTTGTGGATGATTACTATACCTTTTTAATGTGACGTTGTTGTCCCTGGCTCTCTTTCTCTCTCTCTCCCTCCTGCTCTGTTCCTCTGCTACTGCGGCTGTAACTACCGCCCCTCCCCCCTCTGCCCAGCGCAAAGCACAAGGCTCGCGCTTTGCAAGCCTCTGTGTCTGTGTGTGTAAGTGCTGATTACAGCAGGTGCAGCTAATTTGACTGACCTAGATATACCAAGCCCACACTCTTAACAGCCCCTGTTCACTTAACGCTCTGTGTATGTGTGTGTGTGTACTATTGTGTAATATTTCTCCTATGTTAAAGTATTACTCCTCAGTCATAGTATTTCTGCTAAATCATAGTATTTTTTGCCAAATCATGGTTTTTGTGCCAAATCATAATATTTCTGTTATGTTTTTGTATTACTACTAAGTGAAGGAATTTCTGTTATGTTATAGTATATTTGCTGAATATAGTATATCTGCCAAATCATAGTATTTATCCCGAATCATTGTATTTGTGCCAAATTACAGTATTTCTACTAAAAAGTGGAAATAGTACCTTTTAGCAGAAATTTCTGACAAAAGATAGTATTTATGTTAAAACATAGTATTTCAGTTAAATCACAGTATTCCTGCCAAATCATAGTATTTGTACTGAAACTTAGTATTTCTGCCCAATCATAGTATTTGAAATAAATCGTAGTACTTCTGTCAAATCATAGTATTTGTGCCAAAGCATCGTATTTGTATGGAGTCATAGTATTTCTTCTAAATCATAGTATTTCAATCAAATCTCAGAAGTTGTGGTAAAACACAGTATTTCTGCCATATCATCGTATTTGTGCCAAATCATGGTATTTTTGCCAAATCATGGTATTTGTGCCAAATTATAGTATTTGCGCCCAATTAATGTTTCTGTTATGTTATAGTATTACTACTAAGTCATAGAATTTCTGTTATGTTATGGTATATCTGCTGAATATAGTATATGTGCCAAATCATAGTATTTATAGCAAATCATTGTATTTGTGCTAAAACATAGTATTTCTGCCATATTGTTGTATATGTGCAAAAACATACTATGTCTGCAAAATCACAGTATTTCTGCTATGTTATAGTATTAGTGCTAAATCATAGTGTTTGTTCCGAAGCATAGTATTTCTTCCAAACCATAGTATAACTGCAAAATAAACGTTTTTGAGCCAAATCATAGTGTTTGTTAGGGTTCAATGTTGAGAGAAGAATCCATAAATAACCACAGATCCGGTCCAGTGTGCAATTAGACAGTATTTTAATAAACACATGTGTGAGTTCAACAACCCAATCAGTATTGAACTGTCTTTACCATATTCAGACAACAGTTTTATAGGGTTAAGATAGTACAGCCCCCTTTTCTGTTGGTAGGCAGATTTAAACAAAGCATACGTCAGCCTAAACCACAAAATGTTCCATGAACTTTAACATAGTTTTAAAGAACATTGTCTTCGGGTCGGTGCTTCCCCTCAGCTCGTCTTCGCTGTTGCTCATATGGTGCACTTCCTCTAAGTACGTCGGCACACTTCTGCATTTCTGCCCTACCAAAATAGATCTACCATGGTGTGTATGTGTGTGCGTACACGTGCGAGGGCGCGTGCATGCTGTGTACTGCGTACGTGTCATGACCTCTCACTATTTGTCTGTATGTATATGTCTCGCCCTTAAATGCTCTCACATCTCACCCGTTACACTTCTGACCTTCACGTGACCAGGAGCCACAGCTCTTTAATAAGCTCAAATGCAATCATGTGTAAAAGATTAAAATCATTTTCATAACACAGGTTTTCCTTCTCAGATCTGCCAATATGTTTGCTCCTCCTAATATAGTCTAAAAGTAACCCCAAGCAAAGCAATTTGAACTTTCCCCTATCTGTGATCCCTCTAACTAAGCGTGTGTGTCTCAACGATACATGCAGAATAACACCCTGCTCTTTGGCTTGCACTTAAACTCTGACTTCAGTTTCACTTCTGCAAAAACATGCTCTGCAGACGTGTTTCCTGTCTCATTTTGGCACAGAGTGTATTTCCCTGTCTCTGCCCTCTACACAGAGATCATAAAAGCATTAATACCATTTAAATTATAGATTCAACTCAACCATTTAAAATGGTTCTTCTTTGGACCTGTAATAAAGGCTAATATAATACCAATATGTTTGAACATCTGAATGCATCTGAATGCAACATCCCTATTAACATGAAATGGTAATGATGATTATAAAAATAGCAGCAAATAATAGCAGTAAAATATTTCTATTCCCCACATGTTTGTGCTAAAACATAATATTTGTGCCAAATGATAGAATTTCTGCTATGCTGTGGTATTTTTGCTGGATTATAGTATTTCTGCTAAGTCAAAGTATTTCATGTAAATCATAGTATTTCTACCAAGTCCCAGTGTTTCTGCTAAATCATAAATCATAAATAATGTTTTAGCACAAATTGTATGATTTAGCTCAAATACTATGATATGGCAGAAAAAATATTATTTAGTATAAATACTAAGTTTTAGCAGAAATACTGTGTTTCAGCAGAAATACTATGTTTTAGCACAGAATTAGCTAAATACTATGATTTGTCACAAAAGCTATGATTGGGTACAAATTCTGTGATTTTGCACAAACACTGTGATTTATCAGAAATACTGTGATTTGGCAGAAATACTATCAATTGGTTCAAATATTATGATTTCGAAGAAAGACAATGTTTTAGTATAAATACTACGTTCAAACTAAAGAATTCTGCTATTTCTGTTGCTTTTATAAAAACCTAATTACAACAATAATGACATGAGCCAGTTTATGTCTCTATTGTTAAATAAAACAAAAATGTTATTGATTTAGGTTTGTTTTAAACTTTTTTTAAAAAGTATACGATTATATTTTTGGACATATTTTTTTCAACTAAACATACATTTTTATGAGATTTTACCATGTTACCATATTGATAAATGCACATTTCTAGCCAGAAATGTTTCAGCAGTGTAACATATCTACTAAACATGTAACACTTGCTTTCTGTTACTAGCTGATACCCTACATTTGTATCAATCTCAATGTCTTTTAAAAAGACAGATGGTGTGAGGCTGGGGAGTGGAGTGGGGGGGGTGGGGGGTAGGGGGGTGTTCTCAGGTTTATTTCTTTATTTTTTAAGAGAGAAACAGTTCTCCTGTGTCTTCTCCAAGGTTCACATGTAACATCTAACAGTGTGGAGTACATAGCAGCAGGAACTGTAATGCCACAGATAAGAGGGGCTTCATCACCGTGACTCCTGACTCTTGGTGGTGCTGTCACTTGGTGTTCTCTCTCTGCGGTAGAGTATCACTTCCTGTTCCTGCTCAAACACAGTGGTGTTAGTGAGTAGCTAATCTGCTTAGCAATTTAAATGGTAAATGGCCCGTATTTGTAAAGCGCTTTCCTAGTTCCAAAGCGCTTTACATATTCAGTCATCCACCCATTCACACACGCATTCACACACTGGTGATGGCAAGCTACTAATTTAATTAAAAACTGTCAGATACATTCTTTTTTCCTAATTTAATCTTCACCTGCTTCATCCGAAGCACACTTTCTGTGTTGTCACTACCTGATTTATAGCCAAAGTATTCACTAACTGTGTCTGTACTGTTTCACTAGCTTAGCTTAGCTCGTAGCCAACTCGCTAGCAGCATGGCCTCTGTGGGATTATAATATTACCTTATGCTATGTTATACCCCTAATTAAAGATTGTGAAATTATTATGTAGTTTTAGTTTGCATTATTCTCCTGAATTAGAAGAAGGTATAACTATTACATTTGTTAAACTGATTTGTATTACATTGGACTGCTGATTTATTGTGAATGAATGATATTGTTTTATGATCCATTATACTGTTGAAATACTGTTTTCAGAGAGTTATGACCTCATTTGTCTGATTAGAAGAGAACAGAAAATACCGGAGAGGTTTTCTGCCCCATCTCATCAGGAGGAGATAAAACAGGGAGCCAAGGCCGCCACTTAGGCGCCATGTGAGAGAAAGAATGTGAATGTTTAAGCTTTTATGACTAGGTGGGGGCCACTAGAGGCTATAACAGTTTGAGCAATGCTCCACCATTTTGAAATCAATACTGGTGTGTGCAGTGTTCATCTCCCCACGTGTGTGTTCAGTAAAAATCATTGTTTGACCAACTCCTCTGGACTAGTGTTGTTTTTGTGCCCATCCTCAATATTTGAACCCGCAACACCTCTTCACCTGTCCCTCCTGCACTTTCCTCCTCATTATGTCAGATGTTTAGTTACTCCTCGGCCTCCTTTAGCTGTAATGATACTTGTAACAAATATAGCAAATTTGCAGCTCTGGAGCCCAGGATTACTGAATTGGAGACTCGGCTTTGCACCCTTCATTCACCCGTAGCTACCCAGGCCCCTGTAGCTGGTGCAGCCAAAGATAGCATAGGCCCCGCCAGCTGTGCCCCGGCAGACCCCAAACAGCTGGGGAAAGAGGGCGGCTGGGTGACGGTGAGGAGGAAGCATAGTCTTAAACAGAAGAACCAGGAACCCCACCAATCTGTTCATGTGTCTAACCATTTTTCCCCACTCGGTGACACACCCGCCGGGGGTCAAACTCTGGTAATTTGCGATTCTGTTCTCAGACATGTGCAGCCAGAGACACCGGCAACCATAGTCAATTGTCTTCCGGGGGCCAGAGCAGGCGACATTGAGTGAAATTTATTTAAAACTGCTGGCTAAGGGTAAACGTAAATTCAGTAAAATCGTATTTCACGACGCAGTAATGACACCCGGTTACTCCAATCAGAGGTCAGTAAAATCAATATTGAATTGGTGTGTAACTTTGCCAAAACAATGTCGGACTCTGTAGTTTTCTCTGATCCCCTCCCGAATCAGACCAGGAGTCACATCTTTAGCTACATGTTCTCCTTAAATTGCTGGCTGTCTGAGTGGTGTCCAAGAAACGATGTAGGCTTCATAGATAATTGGTAAACCCTCTGGAGGAAACCTGGTCTTGTTAGGAGAGACGGCATCTATCCCACTTTGGAGGGAGCAGCTCTCATTTCTAGAAATATGGACCAATTTATTAAACCCCCCAAAATATGACTATCCAGAGCTGGGACCAGGAAGCAGAGTTGCAGTCTTACACGCCTCTCTGCAGCTTCTCTCCTCCTGTTACCCCCCAAAAAACCCATCTCCATTGAGACTGTGTGAGCTCCCAAACAAACAAAAAACAAACTAAAAACCAGCAATAAACAACTTAAACATGAAAAATCACAAAGAAAGAGCAATAAAGTATCCACATCCGAACAAAAGAGTAAAACAGTGAAATGACAGAACCAGACTTTAATAAGCCTGAACGGATTATTAAATATTAGGTCTCTCTCCTGCAAGTCTCTCTTAGTACATGACTTAATAGTTGATCAACAAATCGATTTACTTTGCCTTACAGAAACCTGGTTACAGCAGGATGATTATGTTAGTTTAAACTAATCAACACCCCCTTAGTCATTCTAAGTACTAGAACTCTCGAAGCTTGGGCCGAGGGGGCTGTGTTCCAGCAATTTTTCCACACCAGCCTATTAATCAATGAAAGACCAAGATAGACTTTTAGTTCGTTTGAAAGTGTGATGCTTAGCCTTGTCCACCCCAGCTGGAAAACTAAGAAACCAGTCTTATTTGTTATCATCTATTGTCCACCTGGGCCTTACACAGAGTTTCTGCCTGATTTCGCATTCTTATCTGATTTAGTGCTCAGCTCAGATAAAATAATTATTGTGGGTGATTTTAACATCCATGTAGATGCAAAAAATTACAGCCTCAACATGGCATTTAATCTATTAGACTCAATTTGGGTCTTCTGAATCGCTCTTTGTCTGGTCCCTCACCCAGGACCAATTTGCCATGGGAGACCCTACCAGGGGGCAAAAGCCCCCCAGACAAAATAGCCCCTGGGATCCCTGGGACACACAAACCCCTCCACCACGATAAGGTAGCAATTCACGGAGAGGAAGACCCTTATGAGAAAAACATCGAGGGAACAGTTTACCCTGCCCGGGATAGGGTTACCAGGTCCCCGCCCTGGAGAGAGGCCCAGGGAGGTTGCCCGAGGGCGAGCGCCTGGTGGCCGGGCCTTAGTCCATGGGGCCTTAGTCCATGGGCACAGCCCGAAAAGAGAACATGGGCCAATCCTCCCTGCGGCCCACCACCAGCAGGAGGCACCGTAGGGGTCGGGTGCATTGTGTGCCGGGCGGCGGCCAGGAGCGGAGGCCCTGGCGGACTGATCCCCGGCTACCAAGACTGGCAATTGGATGGAATGTCACCTCTCTGGTGGGGAAGGAGCCTGAGTTAGTGCTTGAGGTTGAGAGGTACTGGCTAGAAAGTGCTAACAACCTTAATCTGCACTTCAATAGGTTTGAATGCCCTGTGTTTCCTGTCTCCACAACCAGCTCTTCCCATCTTCTCCTTTCGCCTCCCCCCTCTCCTGCCCCATCAGAATTTCACACCCTGTCCCTCTCGGCAGATGACATCAAAAAAGAATTGGGCAGACTCCACTCCAGCAAAGCTACTGGCCCTGACAGTGTCAATCCCAGGGCCCTCAGGTTCTGTGCTTCCCAGCTGTCTGGAGTTCCTCAACAGATCTTCAACATGAGCCTGGAAGCCTGGAAATGCAGAGAGTCCCATCACTCTGGAAGACATCCTGCCTGGTTCCTGTCCCTAAAAAGATCAACCCGTTGACCCTCGGTGACTAGATGCCAGTGGCTCTGACCTCACATGTCATGAAGACGCTGGAGAGACTCATCCTGAGATATCTGCGTCTGCTGGTGGAGCCTTGGCTGGACCCCCTGCAGTTTGCTTATCAACCTCGTATCGGCGTGGAGGATGCCATCGTCTACCTGCTGGACCAGGCTTATTCTCACCTGGACATTGTTGGGAGCACTGTGAGGGTCATGTTCTTTGACTTCTCCAGTGCTTTTAACACTATCAGACCATCACTACTGGGGAATAAGCTCACGGAAATGCAGGTGGACGCCCCACTGGTATGTTGAATTACGGACTATTTAACAAGTCGACCACAGCATGTCCGACTGAAGAGCTGCCGCTTACATAACATCCTGAGCAGCACAGGGGCACCGCAGGGGACTCCTCCTCCTGTCCATCCCTGATACAGCCCACAATGGCAGAGTCATCTGAGAATTTCAGCAGATGACATGACTGAGACTTGTACCTGAAGTCAGATGTGTAGAGGTTGAAGAGGAAGGGAAGGTAACTGATTATGGACTTTAGGAAGCAGGCTCCTCCTCCTAACCCTGTCACCATCAGAGGGGCTGATGTGGAGATAGTTGAGGACTACCGGTACCTGGGGGTACACTTGGACTGTAAACTGGACTTGACCAAGAACACCAATGCTATCTTCAAAAAAGGGCAGAGTTGGCTTTTCCTACTGAGGCGACTCAGGTCCTTCAATGTTGGTAGGAAAATGCTGTCCATGTTCTATCACTAGTGGTGGAGAGCGTCGTGTTCTTTGCAGCTGTGTGCTGGGGAAGTGGAGTGAAGATAGCTGATGCCAACAGGCTTAACAAACTGATTAAAAAGGCTGCTTCTGTCCTGGGTGTCAGACTTGAGAACCTGGAGGAGGTGTCTGAAAGTAGAATGCTAAAAAAGCTTGTTTCTATAATGGACAACCCCATGATGGACCATCGGAGCAAACGGAGCAAAAGACTCATTGCCCCGAAATGCAGAACTGACTGCCACAGTAAATCCTTTGTACCGGTGGCAATAAGACTGTATAACTCTTCCTCACTCTGTAGGTGTGAGAGGGTTTGTTCCCTGCTCCTTAGGGTCGGAGAACGGGTCCTGACTGTCATCTGCGCTTATGCGCCGAGTGGCAGTTCAGAGTACCCAGCCTTCTTTGAGTCCCTGGGTAGTTTGCTGGAAGGTGCTCCACCTGGAGACTCTGTTATCCTACTGAGAGACTTCAATACTCACGTGGGTAAAGACAGCGAGACCTAGAGGGGTGTGATTGGGAGGAACGGCTTCCCTGATCTGAATCCAAGCGATGTTTTGTTATTGGACTTCTGTGCAAACCACAGTTTGGCCATAACGAACATCTTGTTCGAACACAAGAGTGTCCATAAGTGCACATGGCACCAGGACGCTCTAGGCCGCAGGTCAATGATCGATTTTGAAATCGTATCACCAGACCTGCGATCATATGTTCTGGACACTCGGGTAAAGAGGGGGGTTTTACCCTGATCACCACCTGGTGGTGAGTTGGATCAGGCGGCGAGGGAGGACGCTGGACCGACCCAGTGCACCTGAGGGTGTGCTGGGAACACCTAGCAGAGGCCCCAGTCCGCGAGATCTTAAACGCACACCTCTGGCAGAGCTTCAACAGCATTCCGAGGGAGACTGGAGACATTGAGTCCGAATGGACCATGTTCAGCATCTCCACTGCCGAAGCTGCTGCATTGAGCTGTGGCAGCAAGGTGGTTGGTGCCTGTCGTGGTGGTAATCCCTGAACCAAATGGTGGAGACCAGAGGTGAAGGGAGCCACCAGGCTGAAGGAGTCCTATTGGGCTTGGTTAGCCTGTGGGACTTCGGAGGCAGCTGACAGGTACCGACAGGCCAAGCGGAAAGTGGCTCAGGCAGTGGCTGAAGCAAAAACTTGGGTGTGGGAGGAGTTTGGAGAGGCCATGGAAAAAGACTTTCGGACTGCCTCGAAGAGATTCTGGCAAACCATCAGGCATCTCAGGAGGGGGAAGCGGTTCTCTACCTGCACTGTGTATAGTGCTGGCGAAGCGCTGCTGAGTTTGATTAAGAAAATTGTCGGGAGGTGGAAGGAATACTTCGAGGACCTCCTTAATCCCACTGACACGTCTTCCGAGAGGGAAGCAGAGTGTGGGGATGATGGGGCTGACCCGCCAATTTCCGGGAGCGAGGTCACTGAGGCAGTTAAACAACTCCTTGGTGGCAGAGCCCCTGCTGTGAATGAGGTCCGCCCCGAGTTCCTGAAGGCTCTGGACGTTGCAGGGCTGTCCTGGTTGACACGCCTCTACAATGTTGCGTGGAGATCAGGGGCTTTACCCCTGGACTGGCAGACTGGGGTGGTGGTCCCCATCTTTAAGAAGGGGGGCCGGAGGGTGTGTTCCAACTACAGGAGGATCACACTCCTCAGCGTCCCTGGGAAAGTCTATGCCAGGGTGCTGGAAAGGAGAGTTCGTCTGCTAGTCAAACCTCAGATACAGATACGTCCTGGTCGCGGAACACTGGACAAGCTCTTTATCCTCTCAAGGATACGTGAGGGAGCATGGGAGTTTGCCCAACCAGTCTACATGTTTTTTGTGGACTTGAAGAATGCATTCGACCGTGTCCCTCGGGGTGTCCTGTGGGAGATGCTGCAGGAGTATGGGGTGTCAGGCCCATTGCTACAGGCCATTCGATCCCTCTACAACCGTTGCAAAAGCTTTGTTCGCATTGCCGGTGTTAAGGCTCAAAAATATAGGGACGTAAATACAGGCGGAATGCAAGTAACCACACTGGTCCAAAAGGTAAAGACGATGATTTTAATGAAACACGCAGTGTGGGAGCTGAACACTGTACTCCGACAGTATCACGTCTCATCGCCCAGACTTCAAAATACAATTTTATATGCATCAGAGTATATTTAGTGATGCCCCCTCATTGCGTCATCACAAAACCACAAATGTTCTGTTTGACAACTTGTGACACAATTAAAAGAACACTGGCTTCCATCTTCTCCCCGGTGGTTTCCCGCAAGCCCGCTCAGCTCTCGCCTCGTGCACCTGCTTCTTCATCAAACAGTCACGTACGCAGGCACAATTTTCCAGCCACAAGCAAAACATGGTTAAACTTTCACCTACAAGTGAACCTCTCTAAGTGTGTGTGTGTGTGTGTGTGGTTACGTGTGTGTCTATGTGCTAACCACAATCGCACCCCATTTCACCTCGCCGACTAGCTCCTGGCCTCTCCCCAGACAGAGAGACAGAAGCCGCTCTCGTGTATGTAATAACCGAACCGAAACTATGTATGTGTATTCTACTGAATAAATATTTTAATCAAGAACCTCTACTAAAAGCTTAATCAAAAGATATAAAAGTATGAAAGATAACAGCATCATCGAAACTGCTCCTCAGAACAACTTTCACTCAGACTCTGGTTTTGGTTTCACTTCCTGCAAAGCATGTAACTTCAAAAACATGTAACTTCCTGTCTTATTTTGGCACAGAGTTACTCTTTCACACTGCAGTCTGCATATAAACATTTAAGATTATAAATCCAACTCAACAGTTTAAAGTGGTTATAACTGCACCTGTAATAAAGCTTAATTGGGTGCCCATATGTTTAAACATCTAAATACAATATCACTATTAATAAATGCGTCAATGCAGATGCCTGTTATATGATTATGATGCAATAGCAATAACAAAATAATGAAACTAGAAATAATAAAATGAAATAATAAAAATGGCAGAAAAATAACACCTCAATTCCTCACACCAGCAATAAGTCGGATTCATTCCCAGTGGGTGATGGGCTCTGCCGGGGCTGCCCTTTTTCACCGATTCTGTTCATAACAGGATTTCTAGGCACAGCCAAGTGGTGGATGGCTTTCACTTCTGTGACCTCAGAATCTCATCTCTGCTTTTTGCGCATAATGTTGTTCTGTTCATGAGGCTTCATCGAGTGATGGCCTCCACCTCGCACTGGATCGGTTCGCAGCCGAGTGTGAAGCAGTGGGAATGAGGATCAGCACCTCCAAATCTGAGGCCATGGTTCTCAGTCGGAAAAGGGTGGAGTGCCCACTCCAGGTCGGGCATGAGCTCCTGCCCCAAGTGGAGGAGTTCAAGTATCTTGGGGTCTTGTTCGCAAGTGATGGGAGAAGGGAGCCGGAGATTGACAGATGGTTTGGCGCAATTCTCATAACGTTTTTCCAGCAGAATTCACACCAAACATTGGACCCGGTGGTAGCCCATTGTATCTTGTATGCGTGGCTCCAAACCTCCTCTGTAATTGACAGATTACCTTCTTTTTCCCACATCATTTTAATATAGACAGTGCTGTTATTTTAACACCGCTGGATGCTGCTATATAGTTTGGGAAAAATTTTGTTTCGCACTCCATATTTAAAATATGGAGTGCAAAAAAAGTTAAAAGTGTTTTTACAAATTTTAAATTGTTTAAGTTCACTTTTAAGTTTTGATTAAAGTAATCCCTGACCTGTAGATATCTAAAGAAGTCATCTGAGCCTAAATCATGTTTACTCCTTAAGAATTCAAAGCTTTGGAATGCCCCTTGTGGACAAATGAATAGTAATTAATTATACCTTTTGAAATCCAGTTCTTGAATCTATTATCGTACTGATTTGGGGTAAAATCTGAATCATATGCACACCATCTTGTAGCTCAGTTAAGACCATTGAAATGTCTTTGTTGTGTAGATTACACCGCCAGACGGTAAGATGTTGAAGGAACAGTCGTTAAAGGAATACCAGTTACAGCTTTAATATTGAATATAAAATTACAGAACAAAATACGCATGGCAGAGGAACCTATACTACAAATAATGATATCTGCTTGGAAAGTAGTAATAAGAATTTGCGGTTTAGAAAATGACTCTAAGGTTTTAAGCAATAATATTGTCGTAAACAAGGAAGCCCACAACCTCCTTTTTCTGTCTTTAGTCAGAGGGTTTATAATTAACTCTGGCTTTTTTCCCATTCCAAATGTATTTTGAAAACATCGTATACCATGCCACAAACTGTTTTTGTGGCATGGCAATCGGTAAGGACTGAAACAAATAGAGGAGTCGAGGAAGAATATTTAATCTAATTGACATTTTCCCACATTTCAGCCATTCAGTGATAAAAGAATATGAACCTTCAACATTCCTTCAGATGTTTTCTGATTCTAATATTTTTTTTATTAGTCTGCTTTTTCTAATGTACATTTTAACATGGTCATCAACTTTCTCATGGTCGTGAAACTTCTATATGAATTTCAACTTTTAATAGTTCTGCACTTTATCTTTCAGGTGAAATATTCAGTGTATTTCAGCTCACTGAACATTTTTAACTTAACATTCAGCAATTACTTCATTTCAGCTCCAAACATTCAGCTATCAGCATTCACACTGCAGTTTCTCCAAAAAAAATGCATTTTCTAGTTTCATTTAATTTCGTTTTTTGAACTTACAAACAGGACACACAACATTTAGATAACTGTTACAAGAAGCTACATCATCCTGTCAGCATGTTTATAGTGGCTGTGGCTATGTCCTGGTAATATTACTCTCAGTCACACTGGCAGGAGAAATGTTTCAACAAGCCAGTCCTATCCCTGCAATAATTTGCTTGTTTAATGGTTAAAACACTGCAGGTACCACCACTTACTACAGACACTGATGCAAGTTTGGAATAGTCTGTTAATTTCGAGTGAAAAAATAGACAAACAATCTTAACTCACATTATTTTTCATTATTACAAATTTTATTATCATATCATTTCGGTTAACTGTAGCTTTACGTTGACCTTTCATGTTATTCAAAAAACAGCCCACATGCCAGTAAAATAATGTTACCTCTGTAAAAGTACACATATATAAAGGATCAACACTCTTTCTCACTGTTTTTTTAGCTTTATTTATTTATTTATTTATTTTTTTATCTCCAAGTGCAGAACTCCAGACGGTAGCAGAGTTTCCAAAGCAAGCACAAAAATGGCAGATTGTGCAGCCAATTTTTTCTCCAGAAACTTTCCAGGGGGTGGAGCTTTAGCAGAAAGCATGATGACTTTATTTCTTTTCAACATTATTTATTGTAATAGACTGAACATCCTTAAAGAATATGAGAAAATGTAAAGACTAAATTATGTTTAGAAGAGAAATTTGAATTAGTCATGCAGGCTATATGAAGTCCTTATATGCAAATTCAACAACCACCCCTATTGTATTTTTTTCAGTCTGAGGGTTAATAAAACCATACTCCTATCCATATGATGTGTAAATTGTTTTATCCCTGTACCTCCATGCCTCTGACATAACTGCCCACAAATGCTGCCTTCGAAGCATGTTACCGCTGAATTTGGACACAGCCTTTGTTTGCCGGCCTCTTCATAAAGGAGAGGCGCTAAGCTACTTGTCACTGGAATATTGAGTAACTAACGTAAGTAAAATCTTGGCTCAGCAAATATCTCTCTCTCTTTGTGCTTGCCTTTAAAGTAACCTTTGTTTCTGTATATAAATTTCCTGGACCGTTCTTATACCCTGAGACCTGGATCCCTGAGAGTGTGTGTTGGCAGTTTTCTGTGGAGTTTGTGTGTGAGGAAGAAATTCCCTTTGAGGAGCAAGTGAGTGTTGAGACCCCTTTTCCAACCTCCCATGGACCCCTTGAACCCTGGCCTTTTCTCCCACCTTCATATAGTGCACCCGGTGTTGTTCAATAAAGTACTGTTTAGTTGTATTTTTTAGTCTTCGCCTGAGTCCGTCCTACCTGCCCGGACAGACACACTGTTAAATGTGTCTTAGTTTCTATGCCACATGTTAAAACAAGATCTAGTGTGATTAAAGTGCTGGGTCTAATAACAGATTAAATGCCATGTTGAGGCTGTAATTTTTAGCATCTACATGGATGTCAAAATGACCCACAATAATTATTTTATCTGAGCTGAGCACTAAATCAGATAAAAAGTCTGAGAAATCAGACAGAAACTCTGGGTAAGGCCCTGGTGGGCGATAGATAATTACAAATAGGACTGATTTTTGAGTTTCACAGCTGGGGTGGACAAGGCTAAGCATCAGACTTTCAAATGAATTAAAGGCCTGTCTGGCTCTTTGGCTGATTAATATACGAGTGAGGAAAAGTGCTGCCACACTGCCCCCTCGGCCTGTGCTTCGATGTTTCTAATAGTTAGAGTGACTCGGGGATTTTGATTCATATAAACTAACATAATCATCCTTCTGTAACCAGGTTTCTGTAAGGCAGAGAAAATCGATTTGTAGAACAATTATCAGTTACATTCTATTATAAATTCAACATGGTGTCTGTCCTGATTCGTATTTGAGGTGTAAGACAAACGACTGCAGAGTCCAGTGAGATGCGTCAAAACAATGATTTTTATTGAAACACACATATATGTGGGAAGCCGAGCACGATCACCCAAAAAGCATCAGTCTTCCCAGAACAATAAATGAGGCGTATCAACATAGTTGATGACGAGTAATATGCGTCAAAGCAGATAAAAACATGCATCAGTTCCAGTAATTCCAACCTTGGACATATTCTAAAAAAGAACAGTTCCTTCCTCTGTTCCTCCGCCAGATGCTTCCTGTTATTTCACTTAGTGCACTTCACTTATCTGTGGAACTAAACTATCACTTATGCAGGTAAAACAACTTTGCAGTTTCGAGCAAAACAAGTCTAGATACTGTGTATGCGTGCAAGCAAACGATGTGTGTCTTGATCTCAGTGCATGACCTTACTCTGAGTCATCTGTTACCAGGCAGACTCCAATGCAGCAGGTTGCTGAACACACAGGCCTCTATTCAGTTTCTATATTATATGTGGTGTATTGTAAGCATGCATGCAATACTCTCATAGCTGTGGGACACTTTAAATTACTCCATAGATTGGCCAGACATCGTGCTGCCCGTAGCTTCAGACCAGTAATTAACTTGACCTTGAGCTTCAACTCTTTAATAAGCACAATAATGCATTGTGTATAACATTGTGTATAACATGAATACAGTTGCACCTGCAATGAAAGATTATCATGTGATTATGACAACACCATAAATACAAACCTTAATGTAACATCAACAGCTTCAATAAATGCTCTGATGAAATGAAAATAAGAAATGATAAGTGATGCAACAGTAATAATACTGGTTATGAATAGTAACAGTAAAATAATATTCATTTTCCACATGTCACATAGTTTGCAGATGTATTAACTAGAGATGGACCAATCCGATATTACGTATCGGTATCCATCCGATACTGACCTAAATTACTGGATCGGATATCGGAGAGAAATAAAAAATGTAATCCGATCCAATAATTATCACAAAAGCACCTCACAAAACTAGCGACGTAACCCAGCTCATAACCTTAGGACGTCGGAGCAGTATGCGTCACGTGATAGAGCGGCTGTCGGTGGTCTGGTCGAGCAATTGAAGCCTCGCTACACTGAATGATTGATTGATCATACTTTATTCATCCCGAAGGAAATTGGGTTAAGGCTGCCAGCCGTGCCAGCGCCATCTTACCCTTCCGACCATACATACATTACACAAACATCACATGGGGAAGACAGGTCAGAGGAGTATAACATGGAAAAAGCACAACATGAGGAAAGATAAGGAGAAAAAAAAATAACTCCCCCCAGACTGAGCTCCAATAGGGAGATCAGTTTGAGAACATAAAAAAACACCTCTGCACATAGTACATGAAAAAAACTCTTAATACACCAAAGAAACACATGACAGACAACAGAGATGGGTAAAGGGTGAGAGACAGCCAATGTAGACAGTACATCCAGGCCTGCAGCCTATGCGCTGGTCTCCATGATCCACCGTCAGCATCAGAAGGGAATAAGCGTCGAAGGCGTTTGGAGGGGGAGGGGGGATGAGTGTACATCTGCATGTGTATATATGTCTGTGTGTGTGTGTGTGTGTGTGTTTGTCCAGAGTTCAGCTGAGACAGTGTCCTTCGCCCTGCCAGGCTAAGTAAACAGTCTTCCAGCCAACCCAGGTGGCCTTGCATGGGACGAACAGTCTAAACACAGTCGTTATCAGGGTGTTGTTGTTCAGCTCCAGCCTTGAGACCGCAGCTGGCACCGAAGGGGTCTCCGCATGAAGTGATGGTGTTTTTTACTTTAGTGCGAACAACTCATATGAATTTCAAAGCAGTTCTACAGTCCAACACTGGTCTCTCAATCTCCCGTTGGAGAGCCGCGAGCTTCGCCATACTTGCGTTCTGTGATGTTGTCATTCTTGTGCTCAAGGAGAAGATTCTGAAAAACTCACGACAGTGTGCCTCCCTGAGATGTCATCCAATTTGCGCTCAGAGATGTTATTCCGAGCTAGCCCTTCCGAGATGTCATCCAGTCTGCACTCAGTGATCTTATTCTGAGTATTCACAGCAGCCGTAGCCTTTCCAAGATCTTATCCGTGCTGCACTCAATGAGCCCATTTTGAGAAACTCACGCCTCGTCCCATTGTTTCAATTCCAGCGGGCAGCCTTGTGGAGGTTTGAACAACCGGTTCCGCTTTCTTAATTCTTCGATAAGCCAGGGCCAAGCCAGCTCCGATCAGCAGGAACCCTGTTATCATGGTTCCGAATAGGTAGATATCTTCAACTCAGGCTCACCCGAGCCCAGACTTCTCGTTGAGAAAGGGTGTCAATTGCATTCAGGGACCAGTTGATCAAATCCATAATTCCTCTTTTAGGTTTTAGAAAACAGACTGTGAGAGAGTGTTCCAGGGAAAAGTAATACAAAAAACACGAGACTAGACAAGGACATAAGAGGCTAAGCAGGGAAGCTAAGGGAGAGGAGAGGAGGAGAGGAGAAAAATGCGACCGCCTTCGTCAAGAGCAAGGACAGAAAAGGCCTGTTGTTGTGTTGTTGTTGCCAGGGTGTTGTTGTTCAACTCCAGCCTTGAGACCGCAGCTGGCGCCAAAGGGTTATCCGCATGAAGTGAATACGGATTTTGGTGTTTTTTACTTTAGTGTGAACAACTCATATGAATTTCAAAGCTGTTCTAAGAGTCTAAAACTGGTCTCTCAATCTCCCGTTTTAGAGCCGTGAGCTTCTCCATGATTTTATCAAACTTACGCTACGTGCTGGTATTTACCATGATATTTCTGCAGGGCTGAAGGTCTGGACCAGGGTCATGGATAATGACTGAGTTTAAATGGCAGCCTGTGATTCCATTCCCTGACAGCCACTGAGGAGTTGACACTGAGCAAACCTCTGGAGAGCTTCTGTACTCTCGAGAGGACCTGCTGTCATGATGCTGCTGCAGGTAGTATCACACACACAGGTCGGTGTGTAAGTGTGTGTGTCTGTGCATAAGAGAGACAGAGTCAAGTATTGATTTTCCAATCCTGCTGTTAGCGCTGACTTTATGGATAATGTAAAAAGTTCGCATCTGTGCATGTGAGCGAGCACATGAGGATGTATCCACGCTCCTGTGTGTGTGTTACAGTATCTGTATGCAGGTGTGAGTTCACAGCCGATTCTGAGAACTCACGACAGCAGTGAGTTTCTCCAAGATGTGATCCAATTTGCGCTCAGAGGTGTTATTCTGAGCGAGCCTCTCCAGCAATGTTCCCTCTAAGCTGCGCATGTGCGCAATTGCGCACTGCTGGCACGGTCTCTGCGCACAGAAAATCTGCGTTGCGCACAAAAACGTTCTAACCTAAATGGAAATTAAAATTAATACTTTAACAATTCTGTTTTGCAGTGTTAGTCAGTAAGTGACTGGCTGCTCCAGTATGGGATTAGAATGATGCCACCTCATCCCATAGTCCAGCCAATAATGCGATTCACATTCGTATACGCAGCTAATGTCGTTGACAGGCTATGACAGTGTCCTTATGTGCCGACACCGGTGTTTTAGCTAGCAAAGCGGCATGGCTGATGTGCAGTGAAGCCACGTTAATGACAACGTGTACAACCATTGGAGATGTGAGCAGGACAGACGGAACAATTGACGGGAAAAGTGTGGACTTTATACCAGTTTTTAAATTGTGTTGATAGGCCACGTAAAACCAGAAGTATGATAAAAATATTTGCAATGTTTTGTTTTCTTCCTGAATACTATCGTTGTTTATATTTACTGCGGGAAGAAACGGTAAAAACGGCGTTTTATAAGAAAAAAGGCTCGAAAGCACTCTCCACCTGTAAGCAAAAACAAACCCCCACCCCCCTCTCTCTTTCCTATTCGTTCAAAAATGTACCATGTCGACCAATCAAAAAATGATATGGCAACGTGGCATCTAGTTGTTAAGAAACGGGGGGAAGATTTAGGAGTGACGGTGGTGTTTTGAGATGTGAGAGATTTGAGACGTTTAGCGCAAATCTTGTGTAGTTAGTGTGTAGTTAGTGTGTAGTGTAGTCAATAGTTTTGTTGTGTGTGTCAGAACAATGAGGCGACTGCTGAATGTTACAGGTGTTACAGCAGTGATACATCTCCTGTTGTCAGGCCTGCAGGTATCAGGCTGTTGTTCTCCTTTATCTCATAGTGGACAGAAATTATTTTTTGGAGTGGCACAAATAATTTGTGTGGCATCACATTTAATGCAGAACAGCTGATTGTTCTGTAAATAGTTTGAAATGTTTATTTTCATAATGCATTGGCTGCATTTAAAAAAAATAGCTGCGAAAAACTTTGTTGTTTGCCAAACTGAGTTACTTTTTTGAGGAGTAACTATATAATTAATTGCCCAACATTGGTCATTATATACTGTTTGGTAGACAGAGTTACAGGACTCTCTCCCAGACCACAGACTCATAATACAAGTCAGAGCTTTATAAAAAAAAAAAATTAAAAAAAGAAGAAGAACAAAGAAAGTTGTGTTTTCAATATTGGAGTTCAAGTTATTTTTACTTCCAATAGTGTTAACATACTGCACAGGACAATGGCTAGATTTTTTTTAACATTTTCATTGTAAGTGGGCTAAAGCAGTTTAAAAGTAGTCTAACATAAATGTAAATACTGTAACTTGATTATTTTAATAAACCATGTAACTTGGATGGATTAGATGCTGGCGTGACCACAGTGCACATGTCTGATGTCGCTCACAGTGGTCCAAGGGATCGCTCAGGGAGTTTGTGTGTTCGCTCAGACACAAGAAAAATTAGAGGGAACATTGCTCTCCAGATGTAATCCAGTTTGCACTCAGGGGTCTGGTTCTGAGTGTTCACGGCAGCCGTTATCATGGTTCTGAATAGGTAGATATCTTCAACACTTAGACTCACCCGAACCCAGACTTCTCGATGAGAAAAGGGTGTCAATTGCATTCAGGGACCAGTTGATCAAATCCATAATTCCTCTTTTAGGTTTTAGAGGACAGATTGTGAGAGAGTGTTCCAATGAAAAGTAATACAAAAAACACGAGACTATACAAGGACACAAGAGGCTAAGCAGGGAAGCTAAGGGAGAGGAGGAGGAGAGGAGAAAAGTGCGACCGCCTTCGACAAGAGCAAGAGAGAAAAAAAAAAACCACATGCTGCCTAACCAGCATTTCATCTCGGAGAAAGCTATTCCAGAGAAGTAAAGCAAGTGTGTAAGTTCATCTCTGAATGTTAGTAAAGCATTCCCACGTTAAGCTTAACAACCGATGTATGGAGCGACTGCTACTCTCCCCCTCCTGTTACTACTTCAATCATGAAACTGATCAATGATCAGCTGATCGGCTTTTCGGTCAAGAGTCTGTCTCTCTTGTTTGTTTTTGACCCACTTTGCACCAGAAAGAGGAAACCAGCGGCTGAACAACAGCAGCATGTTTAAGCTTAATAAGCTGTTGTTAGAAATTATTTAATATTACTTTCTACACCATGATCCTTTTCTACGTAGCTGACAGCTGGTAAATGTGCAGGGGCGGGTCTAGCATGGTTTTGCCAGGGGGCCAGGTAGGGCATCAACAGGGAAAGGGGGGCACAAAAACATACTTTTCTTTCTAATTGTCATGTCTAGCTTTTAATAAATAATTATCTGAATCTTACAACCAAAGTTTTCATCTGATTTAAAATGTATAGAAATCCATTATTGTATATAATAACTATTAAGTCAAATTTAAAACCTAGAAAGCTACAGTACTTTTTCCTTTGCAATTCTGTTGAAGAAAGATGTTGAATCTATTTAATTATTGTAGATAAAATAATTGACTTCTGTGCATTTGTTTTTTTTACACATGCTTTAAATTAAAGTTGATTACGTCAATTAAGCATTATGAGGGTGGGGGGTGGTTCCCTATTTTTATTTTTATTTTTTGCTGGGAGTTGGCATTTATTATGCCATTTATTATTTAGGTTGTTTAATATTTCCACTAAGTATTCTTTAAAATACCAGAATAGGGAGGATGGTGTAGGTTTAAGTTTATTAGATTGATCAGTGTTTCTGAACTATGAAATATTTTGGGTGCAGTGTATTTAAAAAAAAAAAAAACTTGATTATAAACTTATAGAAAATGCAGCAAGATATTAAAAATAATATTTTATTGATTATGAAATACCCTATATCGGATTTATATCGGTATCGGCAGATATCCAAATATGTGGTATCGGTATCGGACATAAAAAAGTGGTATCGTGCCATCTCTAGTATTATAACAGTTTTCTCAACATACTCTGGACTGCATACTTTTGGAAAAGGGATTTTAACAGCATTCAGTAAGGTTTCAAAGACAGGCAGAGATGGGGGAGGGGAGTTGGCACTTGTCTGCAATGCTCTTGTTAGATCCCAGTTACTCCTGTACATGAGGTCTGGACCAGCTCTCCATCCTACAGGTCAGAGTCCCTATATCCCTATGGGTAAATAGCTTGGTAAATGGCCTGTATTTGTATAGCGCTTTACTTAGTCCCTAAGGACCCCAAAGGGCTTTACACTACATTCAGTCATTCACCCATTCACACACACATTGACACACTGATGATGGTAAGCTACATTGTAGCCACAGCTACCCATTAGGGTATAACGCTAATAGGCGAACTGAGACTGATTTAAGCTGGCAGCGAGGAGACTTGCTCAGCCTTTAACTGCCTTCGTCTGTGTTTCCACTCTGCACTAACTGTGATTCGGTGTACTCAGTCCTTTAATGGAACACAGTCACCAGCCACACCCAATAACAACAGCTGTCACGGGCTGCGATGGCAGACTGTGGAGTTGTAGAGAAAGTAGGGCCCAAACGCGAGACTCTAGTGAAGGACAGTGGATTGATTTATTTAAGGTGAGTGGACAGAAACTACAACTATATGCAATTCAAGCACTGTGACTCCTGTAGTGATTCCTCTATGAATCCAACACAGTGCACGTGTCCATAGCAGTGAAAAGGTGACAACTCCAAAAACCCGATTCCATTCTGTGATTTCCCCTCGTGACGACATTCCTGACTCCCGACTCCTGGTGACACAAAAACACACACAGCTCAGCAGGCAGCCTTTAGTAGCGAAGCCGTTCACAACACACTAATCTAGGGAGGTACTTAACACGTTCGACTTAGTATAATCCCGCGCTGACTGGAGCTTTGCCAGCTTCTTAAATAAGACGCTCCTCATGAATCTATCAGCTGCAGCTGGTGAGGGCTAATGAGCGTCATGTGCGGCAGTCCCCAGTGCTGGAACACTTCCAGGTTGCAGTCCCCCCA
This sequence comes from Pelmatolapia mariae, assembly GCF_036321145.2. NCBI lineage: Eukaryota > Metazoa > Chordata > Actinopteri > Cichliformes > Cichlidae > Pelmatolapia > Pelmatolapia mariae. The sequence continues at coordinate 12,071,919 of NC_086229.1, forward strand.
GCGACCCCAAAACATCCGGGAGCACACAGGGAGAAAGGACAAAAAAGGGAGAGAAAACCACCAAAACATAACATACGGAAAAACATACAGAAGAAATACATGAGCTCTGGGTCATCAGACCCAGACCATGACAAAAGCACTCCTCTAAAGATCGATGTCACTTGTTATTTGCTGAGTATGTTTTAGTGACCTGTGTTAAGGACAAAAGAAATATATTTTTAATGTGTATCTCCTCATTAGATTGTTTTATGTACTTTAATAATGAAGGCTTGTAGAGCAAGGCCACATTTGACTCACTTTTGACTTATGATTCTAATGTTAGAGATCCTGCAACTGGCGTTTGAGCTGTGCAGGGGTCTCTCTTTAACAAGATTTTCTGTGTATTGAGCAGGTGAAATTATGTCAGTAGACCTCAGACTGTCAGGATGCTGAAGAACCTGAGGCCACTGAAATATGATGTGGGGAAAATGAACAGATGGAGTGATTTAAGTCTGATTTCAGACTATGTAAGTATTAGTTAAGCCAAAAGTAGGGGAAAACTTTTGTGGCCCTGAAGTTCTAATCCCAACAACATATGGATAGATTAATAAGCAAAATTTTCTGTGTTTAAGATTTTTGACGTTGTTGTTTTAGTGATGGGTTGATTTGGTCGGTTAGGTTTGGATTGTCTTGTTTATAAATAAAGGTAGGTTTATTAAACATGGACATGTCTAGGGGGGCCCATTATTTTTGTAATAGTGCACTTAGAGAAAACCAGGCAGGTGATTTTGTTTTGTGCTTTGATGAGCTAATAATCAGCTCTCTTTTTTTTCTTATTTTTGTTCTAAGCAGGACTGGAAGATTAAATTGACAGCGCTGTAAATAATTTCTTGGAGAACAAATATAAGGTGGGCTTTCCAGATTACAACTGGCTGAGGAGAAGGCTACCTGTGGGGACCTGATCAGGTCGAGCCAATCCAGTCCAAAAGCATAAAGAACTATTTTCCTAGAAAACAAAATAAAACAAATGAATGAGCTCATGTTGCTGAGGGTGGAGAATCTGATTATTTGCGCGGGAATCTCCACTATCGGCAATACCTGGTGTGAATGTGTGTGAATGAATTTGTGTAAATGGACTGTGACTGGTCGGACGATGTGGACTAAAGGTTTGACTGACTGGACACTGAGATAAAGACTGGACTAAGGTTAAACACATGACTGATAACTGTTCTGTTTTAAGTTTTCTTTCTTATAATACCGATTGGATCATAAGTGGGAAAACTGAGTATGAAATGTGAAGTTCAGGTTAACACACAGGTTTTGTTTCTAGGAAGTTCCAAGGATGCAGGCTCTGGATTAGGCATTCACCCTATTGAGATCCGGTTTCTCTTTATTCTTTCTTTTTTCTATTTCTAGTATCTTCTGTACGTTTCTTGCCGCTAACTAGTCCCTCAGTTTTTATGCCATTATCACCATTTAAATTTTTACAGTTTCTGTAAAAGCTATCTTTCAAGCTATATTTTTTGGTGGTTATAAGTGTTATATTTTTGCTATATTAACTTTTTTCATGCAATTTCTGCTCCCATTGTAATGTATGGCAGACATCCCATAAAACGCTCTAACTGGCATGTTTTTGAAGCTTAACTACTTCCACATTCTTTCACCTAGAACCACCATTCGGCCTTTGAACTGTTCTCCTGTCCTTCTGCTACTCCCGTCTAATTCAGCTTTTCCATAAGTTCTACCGTTTCCCTTAAATGAATTTTTAACTTTTGCATGAATTATGATGATTTGCATGGGTTGCTATCGTTGCTATGGACTGAGTGTTAGAATGCGTGCACTCCAATCTTGGAATCCCTTCTTCATGTCCGAACAAACTCCTGTTGCCTACTCAATTTTAGCTGAACCCACAGAAGTTATACATCAAAACGTAGGTATTTTTGTTGGCTTTAAGATAATGTCACTGTCATTACTGTGAAATTTACCGTTTGTTCGCAATTTGCCTCGAAGTGACACAAGGTCTGAAAACTCCCCATTCAAAGTCTATGGGGATGTTGTGAAATTCAGAGCTGAAATTCTGTAACGAGAGGCATTTTCAAACCGTCATATCACCTTAACCATGCAATGAAGAGGCACAAGGCTTGTGCCAATTCCTCTTCAGACACAGTTTTTACAGTCATCTTACCGTTGAGCCATAAATTACATTTGCTTGAGGGGCGGAAATCTGTCCTTCTCTCAGTTTTCAAGCTCTGAAAATGAAGCTGTTTCTTCTCTTGTCATAGCTCCGCAATGGAGTTTCAGAGAGCCCAGAAAATCACCTTGAAAGTTCACCAAAGTCTGCTGATGCACCCTGTACAAGAATTATGCTACTATCCCATCTACTGTTTGATTTAGACAACGTTTTGTAACACCAAAAAATCCCCGGCGGTTTTTGCCTCTCACTGAATTCTGACTGCACTTTACTCTGGTTTCCATCTACTCCTCCCCTTTGCCAGTGGTGCAACATTTTTTTTTCATTACAAATTAATACACTATCACAGACCAGTGATCTATGTTGCTAGTTTATTACAATTCTGCAAAGTTTTATGATTTTAGCAGCTTTTCTAATATGGACCTCAGCTTCTTGTTAAACCTCCAGAAATACATTGTAGAAAGGCTGCATGTCTGTCTCTGTGTGTGTAAGAGGTGGAGCTGTACTGACAGGAACAAGTACACAGCCTGATGAAGCAGACATAAGTGGTATCTCTGATTGGTGGATTTAAATTGAGCGGATCCAGTTGTTTGACTGGCATAGAGAAACACAGGCCACACTCTTAATAGCCCCTGTTCATTGAGCTAAATTTTCACTTTTCGTCATCTCTTTGCAACAGAAAATTCAGCTTTCTTACCTGTTTTCAGGCAAATGACCACCAGTTTGACTCAGTGAGAGGAGATGCTGCCTGGAAGCCAGGTGGCGCAGGTTCGAATCCTACCTGTGGTTGTTGCCCCGGATCTTCCCTCCTCGAACTCACTCTGCTTTTTTGGCACGCTTTAGTGTACCCTTGTTTTCAGCTTCTTCAGCTCTTTTCAGCAGATTCTTCTCCTTCTGCTGTTTTCAGATTCCACTACAAGGCATTTACAATGCATTTTCGCAGGAAATGCAATTTTTCTAGTTACTTCTGATTCACATATACTCATCAGCATGATTTATTGTTAGTTTAAAACATAATGCATACACATTCTTTTTATATGATTCTGTGCTTAATGCGCATAACAATTTCTTTATTACTTAGGAAGTGAGGGTACATTTGCCACGAAGAATCTTGGTATTGGAAGCTTATGTGGGTCACATGCTAGCCTAGTGCGTACACCACCTCTAAAACCATACCTCTGTCTCTGGACCACCTTCGTCAACTTCATGCTGTAACACTAGTCCACGGAGATCTAGGTGGTTTCACGATCTCTATCATGAAGTCATGATACTCAAAAACATTGCTAATAAGCACCAAACTGATGTTTTGAAGCACCTTGAGGCAACTTTTGTTGTGATTTGGCGCTATATAAATAAAAATTGAATTGAATTGAATTGAATGTTTACTAGTTTCTGCCAGCTATATCTTATGTCATGAGCACAAACAAGTAAACTACTTGAATACATACTAGAAAGAACTGCTTCACTGAGTGCAGAGGCTCTTCATATACAACCACCACTATCAGTCTGGTCCACTCCACACAGCTGATGACAGTAATGCAAAACTTCCCCATTTGTCAACTGCCAGTAAAAATCAAGAACAACAAGAAGAAGAAGCAAGTTTTACAAACTAAAACTTGAACTTCTGTTTTTAAAAACATACGAAAACACCATGAGGCTAACAGTCTAACAGATCAATGACAGTCATATTTCATATAATATATATGTACATATATAAAAAAAACACCCAGCACGCCCCTGCGGGCGGTTTCTCCTTCAAGCTCGGGTCCTCTACCAGAGGCCTGGGAGATTGAGGGTCCTGCGCAGTATCTTAGCTGTTCCTAGGACTGTGCTCTTCTGGACAAAGATCTCCGATATTGTTGATCTGCTGGAGCCACTCGCCTAGCTTGGGAGTCACTGCACCTAGTGCTCTGATTACCACTGGAACCACTGTCACCTTCACACGCTACATCAGGGGTCCCCAATCTCAGTCCAAGAGGGCTGCAGGTTTTAGATGTGTCCTTGATCCATCACAGCTGATTTAAATGGATAAATTACCTTCTCAACATGTTTTGAAGTTCTCCAGAGGGCTGGTAATGAGCTAATCGTGTGATTCAGGTGTGCTGACCCAGGGTGAGATCTAAAACCCGCAGGGACACCGGCCCTCGTGGACTGAGATTGGGGACCCCTGCTCTACATCTTCTCGAGCTCTTCTCTGAGCCCTTGGTATTTCTCAAGCTCCGTGTGTTCTTTCTTGGTACCCAATCTCGGGTGGGGCTGATGATATCTCCCCTCTGACCTGGCGTCCTGGCTCACCCTTACCATAGCATTTATCTTGTACCTCGTCAATCTCTAGCTGTGACAGCAGTCCCTTCTTTCGAATGTTGGAACACTGAGCAACTAGTTGTTTCGCCCTCATTGTGGATGTTGGGTATCGAAGAATCCATAGGATGGATCCTCATCCTATTCATGTAACCCCTTCCACCAGGGTTACTTGCGTAGTAGCATTCCAACAACGCCCTGTTTTCGTCTCTTGCCCACCGATGCCTTCTTGTTCCAGTAGCCCACTTCCAATCAGGGTGCCCTGGTTCCTCGACACCTGACGCAGACCTTGTTGATCAGGGCGACGTCTGAGCCAGCATGCCTTCATATTTATCTGTCTCGCTTATGTCTGCGGTAGGCTCGCTTAGCACAGGGGGTCTACCCTTACTGGATACATATATATATATATATATATATGTATATATATATATATATATTAGGGGTGGAGCCGAACCCAAATATGGTATTCGGACAGGCACAAATAAGTATTCATAAAAAACACGTTATTTCGAACAAATAGAAGATTGGGAGTTTATTCCATTACGTTGCATTGTTGACATCTGCAGTCGGGTGCTCTCACGTTATCTCTGTTTACGTAGCTCTGTCAGCTTGGTAATTTAGACAATAGGCTGTTGACAGTGTAATCTTAACATTCATTTAAAGGTTTAAAACAATGCTTGTGTAGTTGCGTCAAATTGAAAGCACTTGTATGAGTTATGTGGTACGTTTAAGTTACTTTGTGTTTTGCAGACAGCAAGATGTAGGCTATAGGCCAGTTAACTTTAGCATAGCTTCCCGTCACTCATTAACGTAGCTGAACCTTCCCACATGGATTTGAGCAACCAAATAGAAAAGAGCATTGCTGCTGCTGAGCCATTTAAGTTCTTTGTGGAAGCATTTTACAGTCAGTGCTGCAAACAAAACCAAATTGATATGTAATGTGTGCAAAAGTCAAATCAGCAGATTCAGAGATATTAAACATCTGTCAACATCTGCTATGCATAATCACATACACTTAAAGCATACTCTCCTGGTACTGTCTGCCAACCCCCCACAAGCACCAATCTCCCCACCAGCACTAATTCATTATGACAGCCATGTTCTACCCCTGCAAGTCAGTTTCGCTGTCTGTTCAGCATCCTCCAACAAGGACAGGTTGCGGGGGTGTTCATATTTTTCACAATGGTATTTTATTAGTTGTTGGTTTAAGAATGGATGAGGCAATGGCTGTTATGTTATCTTCTTTTCAATAGCGTTACATATTCATTGCTGGATTTATGGAAAAAACATCAATTAAAAACATCCATAATTATTATAATGGATATAATTAAAGAATACTTACACTATAACTTTAATTAGAAGTGTAATGCAAAAAACTAGATCTTTATCCCTATTTGGAATTTTACTTGAATACAAATACAAATACCTTTCCCCACTCAACAAAAACAAATACAGATACAAATACTGGCTACTTTGCACATCTCTAATATATATGTAAAGACATTTTTATTGTTTATTCCAAGTCTTCATTATCCACACAGTTAAGATAATGATTTTAATAAGGCTGGTTTATTTTTAATCATTTAAACAAGCAGACTGACCAACACATGTTTACAGGATGAACCTCCATGATAAACCTGTATGTTTATGAACGTCTTAAACCAGTTTTCAGTCAATCTTTCTTTCTTTGTGATTAATACATGCTAATAATTTGATTTTATATGTTTCTGCTTGCCATCTTAATGCTGGATTTTCTCCAGATCATTAAAAATTACAAAATTAGGACCATTCCATCCATCCATATTTACTGTGTTCATACAGCTCATTGTGTATTTCTTCAACAGACTGTTTATTTCTGTCACACTGCAGTAATCCGTTCTGAGTGTCATGGAAGAGAACATCGACCTGCAGTTTGACATTTGGACCCAGTTCAGCCCTGTTTCTTCTTCCAGTTGAGTACTTGACATCTCGGGTGTGATGCATCAGCACCAGAATGACGGGCTTATCATTTGATGACACTAAAGGACATAAAAGAATTTTTTTAAAATCAAATTTTTGTTTTTATTTCTTGGAACATGGAGTTGAAATATCATTCCACTTAACACAGGAATGTATTACATGTTGATTTCATTTCACAGCCTCATTTTCATGTTCAGAATTTCAGTAAGCAGTAATAACAATATCCTAAAAAGAAGGCGGACTTCAAGAAGAGGAGGAAGACATCCACCCTGAAACAGACTAAGGAACACAAGGAACATCATCTGTAGTAGCAGAATTACATTTTGCAGACAGAAATCTTTCACTGTCCACTATGACCGTGGTTCACACAAGAAACCATGCCATCATACTGTTTAACTCCTCGCTGGAGGGAAGAGAGCGGGGAAACAGGGGGACAAAGGAGGGTGGGAACAACTAAGCTGTAGTGTCCTTTTCACTGTGCAATGTTTCTTTTTTTATATTTAATACTGCAATAGACTCACAACAGTATTTCTATTCCTATTTATTCCTATTATACAGGGAGTGCAGAATTATTAGGCAAGTTGTATTTTTGAGGAATAATTTCATTATTGAACAACAACCATGTTCTCAATGAACCCAAAAAACTCGTGAATATCAAAGCTGAATGTTTTTGGAAGTAGTTTTTAGTTTGTTTTTAGTTTTAGCTATTTTAGGGGGATATCTGTGTGTGCAGGTGACTATTACTGTGCATAATTATTAGGCAACTTAACAAAAACCAAATATATACCCATTCCAATTACCACAGCCTCCCAGACACTGTTCAGAGAGGTGTACTGTTTTCCCTCCTTGTAAATCTCACATTTGATGATGGACCACAGGTTCTAAATGGGGTTCAGATCAGGTGAACAAGGAGGCCATGTCATTAGTTTTTCTTCTTTTATACCCTTTCTTGCCAGCCACGCTGTGGAGTACTTGGACGCGTGTGATGGAGCATTGTCCTGCATGAAAATCATGTTTTTCTTGAAGGATGCAGACTTCTTCCTGTACCACTGCTTGAAGAAGGTGTCTTCCAGAAACTGGCAGTAGGACTGAGAGTTGAGCTTGACTCCATCCTCAACCCGAAAAGGCCCCATAAGCTCTTCTTTGATGATACCAGCCCAAACCAGTACTCCACCTCCACCTTGCTGGCGTCTGAGTCGGACTGGAGCTCTCTGCCCTTTACCAATCCAGCCATGGGCCCATCCATCTGGCCCATCAAGACTCACTCTCATTTCATCAGTCCATAAAACCTTAGAAAAATCAGTCTTGAGATATTTCTTGGCCCAGTCTTGACATTTCAGCTTGTGTGTCTTGTTCAGTGGTGGTCGTCTTTCAGCCTTTCTTACCTTGGCCATGTCTCTGAGTATTGCACACCTTGTGCTTTTGGGCACTCCAGTGATGTTGCAGCTCTGAAATATGGCCAAACTGGTGGCAAGTGGCATCTTGGCAGCTGCACGCTTGACTTTTCTCAGTTCATGGGCAGTTATTTTGCGCCTTGGTTTTTCCACACGCTTCTTGCGACCCTGTTGACTATTTTGAATGAAACGCTTGATTGTTTGATGATCACGCTTCAGAAGCTTTGCAATTTTAAGACTGCTGCATCCCTCTGCAAGATATCTCACTATTTTTGACTTTTCTGAGCCTGTCAAGTCCTTCTTTTGACCCATATTGCCAAAGGAAAGGAAGTTGCCTAATAATTATGCACACCTGATATAGGGTGTTGATATCATTAGACCACACCCCTTCTCATTACAGAGATGCACATCACCTAATATGCTTAATTGGTAGTAGGCTTTCGAGCCTATACAGCTTGGAGTAAGACAACATGCATGAAGAGGATGATGTGGACAAAATACTCATTTGCCTAATAATTCTGCACTCCCTGTATGCTTTGTATTTATATATGTCACTGTATTTATATATGTGTATATGTTTATATGCTATATTTCTACACACATTCTGCAACTAATCTAATCTAATGGAAAATCTCGTTATTACCTTCCTCTCTTGTCAGTGCTGCTGCCAGATCTGATACAATACGAGACGTGATTGGACAGAAGACGATGATGATGTCACATTCCTCCAAGCTAGTCAGCTGAACCTCCATTGACTTTTGGTTCACTTGTTCCAGTATGGATGCATCAGCACCAAAGGTCCGACCAGTACAAACAGTGTAGACCCTGACTGTGGGTCGAATCCATGAACGTGATGAGGATGATTTCTGACTTTTTCCTAAAACAGATACATGATAGTAGGTGATTTGTGATAATTCATCACTGTTTAACCTGACCTCTGACCCTGCACTCTGCAGGGAATTTGAGACTTTTAAAATAAAATATTCTCTATCATATACTTTGTTCTTTTTCATCATTTTTATCTTTGTTAATGTTCTTTGTTAATGTTTTAGAGCACTGTTTCTATGCGTCTCCTTTTTCAATTCAATGTAATTCAATTTTATTTTATTTATATAGTGCCAAATCACAATAACAGTCACCTCAAGGCACTTTATACTGTACAGTATCTCCTACAATAATAGATACAGAGAACAAAAACAACAATCAAATGACCCCCTATAAGCAAGCACTTTGGCGACAGTGGGAAGTAAAATCTCCCTTTTAACAGGAAGAAACCTCGGGCAGAACCAGGCTAAGGGAGAGGTGGCCATCTGCTATGAACGGTTGGGGTGAGAGAAGCAAAACAGTATTAAGATATGCTGTGGAAGAGAGCCAGAGATTAATAACAGGTACAATTCACTGCAGTCTGGTGCAGCATAACTAAGAGAGGATTCAGGGTCACCTGGTCCAGTCCTAACTCTATGCTTTAGAAAAAAGTAGCAGCAGGATTAAAGTAGCAGCAAGTTTGAAGCCTAATCTTAAAAGTAGTGATGGTGACTGTCTCCTGAATCCAAACTGCAAGCTTGTTCCAAAGAAGAGGGGCCTGAAAACTGAAGTCTTTCAAAAGTCTTTTTATTAAACAAAGGTTTCAATATAATGTATACAAAAAAAAAAATGCTTCAGAATTTTCAGAATCTTATTCCCACCCTAACCCTTAAAACAACAAATAATTGGCAGCCCAACAAAACAAAAACAAAAGAACAAACAAAAATGAAAAACAACAAATAGGCTCATATAAGGAAAAAAAACAAAAACAAAAAAACAAAAAAAAATGAGCGGGGGGGGGGGGGGGGGGGGTGTTTCCTTGGACTACTCAGTAATAGTTGAGGGCCTTTCAAAAAAGTCCAGAAAGGGAGACCACAGTTTATAAAATTTATTTTTAGACCCTCGAACTGTATATCTAATTTTTTCTAAATCCATACAGGACATTACATCTTTTAGCCATTGTGTGTGTGAAGGGGGAGAAGAGTCTTTCCATTTCAGCAAAATAGCTCTCCTGGCCAGCAGTAATGAAAAGTTTAATATTCTGAGTCTGGAGTTGGACAGATTCAAATTCTGGACCGCACCAAACATAGCACAGAGTGGCTCTGGTTCAATTTGATGTTGCACGACTTCAGACATCGTATGAAAAACAGATTTCCAAAAGGTGAACAACGAAGGACAGGACCAGTACATATGAAACAATGTACCAGGAGCACCCCCACAACTTATACAGGCTGGGTCCACCCCTGGATATATATGTGCCAGCCTATCCCTGGACCAATGCCCCCGATGAACTATCTTAAATTGGATAAGTGTATGTTGAGCACACATTGATATATTGTGAACCTGACCAAGGATAGAGTCCCACAGTTCATCCGTAATATGAAAGGTAAGGTCCTGTTCCCATTTAGATTTGATAGCAGCTATTGAAGAGCATTGTAAATTGGAAATTAAGCTATAGAGGGCTGATATTATACCCCTTGAGGTTGGGTTGACCATTAAAAAATCATCTACTGGGTTGTGCAGAGGAATTTGGGGGAATTCTGCTGTCACACTCTGCACGTAATGTCTGACCTGTAAAAAGCGAAAAAACTGAGCTGCAGCTATGCCAAATTTGGTGGATATTTGAGAGAAACTTACAAATTGTCTGTCTTCATATAAGTCTGCAAAGGATTTTAGGCCCTTTCTATGCCAGATATGAAAAGCATTATCTGCCATTGAGGGAACAAATAAGTGGTTTGCTGCAACTGGACTTTGAAGTGAGAAAGCCCGGCGACCCAGACTCTGCCTAAACTGAGACCAAATCCTAAGAGACTGCTGGACAACTCTATTGTTACTGGGTAGAGGCGATGCCAAAGGGAGTGATGAACCTAAAGTTGCAGGTAGAGAAATATTCCCACTTGAATATGACTCCATGGCAACCCAAACTGGTGGTGACGGTTCGAGATGATAGTGTCTCCAATATAACAAACACCTAATTTTGGCGGCCCAATAATAGTACTGGAAATTGGGTAGGCCTAAACCTCCAACCGACTTGGGCCTTTGAAGAATAGATTTCTTCAATTTGGGAGCTTTGCCATTCCAAATATATGAAGTGATTAGTGAGTCTAAAGATTTAAAAAAGGATTTTGGAATCAGGATAGGGAGGCATTGAAAGACATATAAGAATTTTGGAAGTAGCATCATTTTCACTGAATTAATCCTACCTATTAAAGATAAGGATAATGGGGACCATCTAGACAACATATACTTGCACTGTTCCAGCAGGGGGAGGAGATTCTTCTTAAACAAACAATTAAATTGCTCTGTGACACTTATTCCAAGGTAATCAAAGTGATCTGTGACTATTTTAAAGGGAACATTTACCAAATCCAGATTTCGAGCCCTCTCATTAATCAAAAACAGTTCACTCTTATTCATATTAATTTTGTATCCAGAGAGCTGACTGAAACCGTTCAGTATATTAAGTACAGCAGGTAAGGAGGTAAGCGGGTTGGAAAGAAATAAGAGAAGGTCATCAGCATACAGTGAAACTCTATGCTCAATCCCCCCCCCTCCATATGCCTTTTATGTCCCCACTGCCACGGACTGCAATTGCTAATGGCTCAATTGCAAGGGCAAAAAGCAATGGGCTTAAAGGGCAGCCCTGTCTCGTTCCGCGGTGGAGCTTAAAATAGTCAGAGTAGTGACAGTTAGTTACCACTGAAGCCGTGGGGCTTGCGTAAAGAAGTTTAATCCATGAGCAAAATAAAGGGGCCCATTCCAAACCTTTCTAAAGTAAAAAACAAATATTCCCACTCCACCCTGTCAAATGCTTTTTCTGCATCCATAGCAATAAGGCATTCAGGCACGACATGGCCAGGGGCATAGATAATATTAAAAAGTCGCCGTATGTTAAAAAAGGCATGCCGATTTTTAATAAAGCCAGTTTGGTCGGGAGAGATTATAGCAGGTAGATTTTTTTCCAGTCTGTGCGCCAGTAGCTTAGACAGAATTTTAACATCCGTGTTTAACAGAGATATAGGCCTATAAGAAGCACAGTCAGTCGGGTCCTTGCCCTTCTTAAGTAACACTGTGATACAGGCCTGGTAGCATGATGAAGGAAGTGCCCCAGAGTCTAGCGACTCTGTAAAAGCTTCGCAAAGGAAAGGAGCCAAATCGTCCGAGAATTTTTTATAAAAGTCTGCAGAAAATCCATCAGGACCAGGAGATTTCCCAGCTTGCATAGATGTTATTGCCGCCTGAATTTCCGCCTTTGAGATAGGGGCTTCCAGAGTCTGTCTGAGCTCTGGGGAGAGCAAGGGAATATCAATGGAGTCAAAGAAACCATGTAAATCTTTTACATTAACAGTAGACTCTGATGTATATAACTTAGAGTAAAATGAAGAAAAAATGTCATTAATCACCTTCTGATCCCTAATCACCACTCCATTGTCCGCCTTTACGCCAGTTATAATTTGTTTAGCCCTAATACCACGCAGTTGAGTGGCCAAAAGCTTACCGGTCTTTCCACCATGTTCGTAAAAATCGCTCTTATTCCTAATCAGACATCCTTCCACTTGTCGAGTGGAAAGTAGATTGAGTTTGGTTTGTAAACTTAAGCGTTCTTTATATAGTGCTGGTGATGGTGACTGAGCGTACTGCCTGTCGATGTTTAAAATCTGGTCTGAAATAAGCCTCTGTTCCCGCTGTGCACACTGTCTTTTAAATGCTGCCACTGAGATGATTTCTCCTCTCAGAGATGCCTTCAGGGCTTCCCACACCGTCCTGTTTGGCATACCAGGTGTTCTATTCTCGTTAAGAAAAATTTTAACTTTAGAAGAGATGTTAGAAACAAATTGTTCATCCGTGAGCAGCAATGGATCCAATCTCCAGAGCTTTCTCACAGAGTTGCAGCCTTGAAATGCTATTTTGAGCACAAGGGGGGCATGATCCGAGACAGTAATACTTTCATAGCTGCAGGATCTTATACTATTAATTAGCAAATTGTCAATGAAAAAATAATCTATTCTAGTGTAGGTGTGATGTACATGTGAGAAGAAAGAATAGTCTCTACCAGTAGGAAACAGAAACCGCCAGGGATCCGTTAGACTATAATCTTCAAGAAAAGACTTGACATAAGTTGCAGATTTATTAAGAGTCTATCTGAAAACTGAAGTCTATCTGTTATGTGCGTGTGTTGTTGGTTTGTTTGTTTCTTAATGTGTGTATAATTCACCTGTGCAGGGGCTCGGCTGTGATTGGTGGACGGAAGGCACCAATCACAGCCGTTTATTTTTTGAAAGAGGTAAAAGGGGAACCGAAGCCTAGATTGAAACAGGAAGTGACACTCTACCGCAGAGAGAGGGAACACCAAGTGACAGCGCCACCAACAGGAACCTCCAGGGTCGCAGTTTCCTCACTTGCTTTTTGTTAAATCCTGTCTGCATCTTGTATTTTTACTTAAATCTTTTAAAGTAACATACATTTTTAAATGATGGTGCCTCTAATGTGTTGAAGTTTTTCTCACACAAGCAGTTTAACAGATAATCTTCTCACAATTTAAGTGAAACTATCATGGTGAGTTTTGCGGCTGGCAGTGGCTGGACCCCAGTGCAGGACTCTGGGATGAAACATTAACTTAAGGTGGCAGGTTTATTTGATGGCAATAAGCTCGGCAATACAGAGAACAAAACTTAGAAGAATTTAACTAGACTGGGGAAAACGTGGCATGACCTGACCTGTCCTGACAGTACCAAACAAAGGATACACACACAACTAACATGGAGGACACAACAACTGGCAGGGAAAAAACACAGCGCTTGAATACATACTGAAGGGATTAGGGAATGTCAAACAGGAGGAGAGCACAGCTGGGAGTAATCTGACATGACAAGACAAAGGGGAAGCAAAACTCAACACATTGACAGAGTACACAGACTTTCAAAGTAAAACAGGAAACATAACAGACACGGACTTGACTAGGGGATACAGCTGACAGAGAACAAAGGGAACACACATGGCAGAAATGACTGTACACTAAACAGAAGTTTATCCTGTCTTATCCTGCTGGAGGTTTCTTCATGTTAAAAGGGAGTTTTTCCTTCCCACTGTCGCCAAAGTGCTTGCTCATAGGGGGTCATATGATTGTTGGGTTTTTTTCTGTATCTATGAAGCACCTTGAGGCGACTTTTGTTGTGATTTGGCGCTATATAAATAAAATTGAATTGAATTGAATTGAATTGAACTGAATTGAATTGAATTGAATTGAACTGAATTGAATTGAAGTAGCACAGAACCACAACCTAAGCGCTAGAACACAGGAAACGCTAAGGAACTAAGGAGCTAGGAATACTAGAGACAGAAATCAAAACCGAGAAACTAATAAACATATCATGAAATAAAAGATAACTAATACACACAGAAAAACACTGAGTCCACAGACTCAGGACCGTGACAGAAACATGGTGCCATCAAGTGTATGTACTCAACATTTCAAAAGTAAAACTTTAATAAGAGATTTATATTTGTACTAACATGTTAATGTTAGCTTCAAACTCACCTTTGTGTGCTTGTTCGAATTGTTCCACAAAATGACTGCAGAGCTTCATTAGTTCATTCTGGTTAACTGACTTCTTCTTCAACGAATCTTCAGCATCTACAAGGAAAACACACACAGTCACAACATTTCACATGATAAATGACATACACATAATAATAGTATTTATATAAAAAAAACATAAATAGAAGAATAAGTTTTATTTTTGAACTCATCAAATGTGTGTAGCCGTACATACACTGAAAACATTCTTGTGTTACCATAGGCCTTAATTTTTCAAGGACTTCAATCACTTCTTCTGGCATCTGCATTTAAAAAACATGAAAATGTGTATTCAGAAGCAAACAGAAGCAACTTGTAACAGTGCTGATAGTTTAGTGGAGTGTTTTCATTCCATCATTTTATGGGTAAAGTTTGATCGTGTTTAAGCGTCGTGATGCACTTTATTGAATGTGGTTTCAAATGTTTCTGACTTTGCTAATGAAAATATGGTAATAAGATATGGGTTAAAGAGATTTACAAATGTTTTTACTGTGTCCCCAGATTCAGGGATTTGGGATTTTACGTCCTACACAAAACTTTTAATCATTATTTATGTTGTTTAGCAGACAGATATGTTAAAAACAGATGTATATGTAATTTACACTTAGCACAGTATTTACGGCAAAACTTGAAACTGCTTATTTTAATTTTTAATTCATACAGCATACCATATAAACAAAAGGTCAACTTTGGTGAGATGCAGCTCACCAGCCATGTGAGTGATACCCTGTTAGGGCTGGATCAGGTGAGCCTGAATCTTCCCTTAGTTATGCTGCAATAGGTGTAAGCTGCTGGCAGATTCCCATGGTGCGTTGAGTATTTCTTCTTCACTTACTATGTGTTCATACACATCGCTGCATTTAATTATTTGTTATTATTAATCTCTGGCTCTTTTCCACAGCTTTACTTTGTCCTGTGTTCCTCCTCTCATCCACAACTGGTCTCTCAGATGGCTCCTTGATCGCTCCTGTTCTAATCCTGGTTCTGCTGGAGGTTTCTTCCTGTTAAAGTTCCTGTTAGAGTTCTTTCTTTCCACTGTTCCCAAAGTGCTTGCTCATAGAGGGTCATGTGATTGCTGAGGTTTTCCGTTTTCCTGGTATTATTGTAGGGTCGTTACCTTACAATATAAAGTGCCTTGAGGGATCTGTTGTTGTGATTTGGGGCTATATGAATAAAATTAGATTAAAATACCCCTTTTAAAACAGATTGTATAATTTTAATAGATACTAACCCCAAGTTGCTCTCTGGTGCGTCCATCAGAGTGTGAATGCATAGAAAAAAAGCGCATGTATAAATAGCTGAATGGAGCATGCTGTATAAAGAGTTTTGAGTTTTCCTGTAGAGTAGAAAAACACTATGTAAGAACCAGAACATCCTCTTTCCCTGACATGCTGGATTCTCCCTGACAGAGCCACAGAGGATGCCTTTGCCCTGACAATGAACATTGCCCTCACACACCTGGAAAAAGGGAATACATATGCAAGAATACTCTTCATCCACTACAGGTCGGCATTTAACACCATCATCCAATCAAAACTTGCCTTGAAGCTCATCGACTTTGGGCTGGGAACACCTATCTGAAGATCAATTCTCAGCTTCCTCACAAAAAAGCCTCAGGTGGTGAGAGTTGGTTTGCACGCTTCCTCATCACTCATTTTAAACACAGGAATGCCACAGGGATGTGTGCTTAGCCCACTCCTGTATTCTCTGCCGCTAAACATAGGTCCAACACCAATATCACGTTTGCGGATGCTTTATCTTTGACAACGATGAGACGGCCTATAGAGAGGAGGTGATGGCGCTGTACCAGTGGTTTCTGGATAATAACCTGTCTCACAAGGTCAGCAAAACAAGGGAAATGATATTGGATACTGGAAACGACCATTTGGGGAACATCAGCCCATCCACCTATATGGTGTCAAGGTCGAAAGGCTCATTAACTTCAGATTCCTCAGAGTTAACATCACCCAATTGCTGTTCTGCATGGGCTAGAACCCCCTCAGTGAGATGGAATGGAGATGGTGTCAGCCACCTCTTGTGCATGGATGTTATCAACCTGTATGCCAAGAGTGAATGAGACATCGATTCACTGATCCACACCACCAGGATATACAGCATTGACATCGGAATAGTCGTTTGGACTGGAGAAGTGTAGTCAGATGATAACAAAGAGAGGGAAAGGAGTCAGAAGTGAGGGGATCCAACCACCAGAGGGCAACACTGATGTATTATTGTAGGGTCTACCTTACAATATAAAGCATCTTGAGGCGACTGTTGTTGTGATTTGGCGCTATATAAATTAAATTAAATTAAATTAAATTAAATTAAATTAAATTAAATTAAATTAAATTAAATTAAATTAAATTAAATTAAACATTGCAGACATTGAAGACAGTTACAAGTTCCTGGGGATCCCACAGGCAAATGGGAACAATGAAGAGGCCGCTAAGAAAGCTGCAACTAAAATGGGAGACACCCCCTAGGATGGTGTGAATGACTGCCCTAAGATCCTGTAGGACTTCCAGATACAGGGAGACAAAATGGTGGTGGCTAACCAACTGGACATAGTGATGGTAGACCAACAAAAGAAGTCGGCCATAGGGATTGACGTAGTGGTTCCGAATGGCAGCAACATCAGGAAGAAGGAAAGTGAGAAGCTTGAGAAATACCAAGGGATCAGGGAATAGCTTGAGAAGATGTGGAGGGTGAAGGTAACAGTAGTCTCAGTGGTGATTGGAGCGCTAGATGCAGTGACTCCCAAGCTGGGCGAGTTGCTCCAGCAGATCCGAGGAACAACATCAGAGATCTCTGTCCAGAAGAGCGCAGTCCTAGGAACAGCTAAAGATACTACACAGACCCTCAAGCTCAAGATTATATTGCATTACACTGCTGAGAGACTTGTCTTCTGCTCGTCAAACATATTTAATTGCAGTACTGACCCTGTACAACCTTGTATATGACAAATAAAACTGAAAACAGAAAAAATAAATTCACAATTTACCTTTTAATACTATTAAAAATGTATATTTGGTGTGAGCATATGTATCGTACAGCTCAGCCTAAATTCTGTGAGGCAATTTTCTCTAACTTTTTTAAGGATCTTTAGGAATAGTTCTCTGTGTTTCTTAAAGGTCATCTGTTTGAGTCAAATTGTTAAATGTTGTCATTGTGTTTCTTAAATTTGTGAAGTCTTAGTTCAAGCAGTAGGATCAAAGACATTCCTTTGTCTCTGACCATCTCTCCACCCACTCTGGTGCTGGGTTGAGGTTTTATTGTAGGCACATCCTTTCTGAAAGATCTGTTTGTTGTGTGGTAAGCTTCCTGCTTTTATGATCCTTTTGGTGAGCAGGAGATTACACAAACACCCCCCCATGACACATACTAATTCACATACAAACACACACATATTCACACACACGTTCTTGCACAGGCACACATGTGCTTACAGGTGCACACACACACACACACACACACACACACACACACACACACACACACAGACACACAGACACACATAGTGCCTTGTCTTTTAGAGCCATAGCGGGGTTTTACGGTGGGAGGTGCTTGTGTAAACTGTTGTGTATGTTGCAACTGTGTTTTCGAGGTTATTTTGTGATAGGATTTGAAGTGCGTTCCTGAGATACTGACGAGGCCTCCCTTGCGCAAGTAAATCAATCGATCGCTGTTGCCTGGCTTTCTTTCCTTCACGGGAATAAGTCTCTGAGTCAGCGGGGTCTGAGTTTCGATACGACAGCATCCAACGGTCTTCTTTTGATGTTTCTGCTTTTTGTTCTGTTCTGTCAGGATGATCCTACATTGCTTCAGCAATGCTGAGGTCAGGGCTCTATGACTGATTGTGTTCCACTGTTTGTTTCTGTCAAGGTATGCCTTTACTGTGCTGGTAGTGTATTTTTGGATCATTGTCATGCTGAAACATGAAGATGCTGCCAATCAGATGATTCAAGATGTTATTGCATGACGGATAAAACTCTGATGATACTTTTCGTGGTATTAAGTGAACAGTAGATAGACCAGCTAAATGTCCACATGCATCACTCAGGTCCTGTGTCAGGTCTTTGCTGGATTTTTTTCCCTTTCTCTGAATGTGGTTAGGTACAAGTACTGGACATAAGATCAGAAACAAAGCATCCAATATCCAAGGAAGTTTTGCACAATGCTGTACACTGTAGCTCTGCACACTAAACAATGAGTGATGGTATCGATGTTACATTTCTCTTCACTTGCATTCCAGTAACTGAAGTGTTGGATGTAGTTTGTAAGAAATTACATGATTACCCCAACCTCAGCAACGGGACCAATCTCAGCACCGACCGAGTGAATTTGCTTTTGGAACTGTGTCTTAATTCCACTTCTTTCCCATACAAAGGGTGAGTACTACAGGGAAAAAAAAAAACATGGGTGTGCCTTGCGATCCCCAGTTTTACCCACTTTGGCCAAATTGTACATGGAAAAAGTGGTAAAGAGGGCTTTGTTATCCGACCCTGCAACACCACTAAGTCATTGGTTCAGGTATGTGGTTGACACCTGGTACAAGATTAAATCTCAGGACGTACTAGAATTCACTGATCACAGTAACTCGGTGGACCAACACATCAAATTCAACAGGGAGGGTATGAAAAGTGGCTTTGAAAGGTTAGGCTTATTAGACTGTGAGATTTCCATCAGTAATGAGGGACATTTAAAAGTGTATATTTACCATAAACCAACTCATACACATAAACCACCACATTAAGTTTTGACTCTTATCATCCGCTCGAGCACAAACTGGGTGTCATCAGGACGTTACTTAAACACATAGTGAATGAAGATTAAACACTCAATAGATCATGGGAATCCCCCAGCATCCAAGACCTATTTAAGCATAACTAAGGTAGGATTCAGGGCCACCAGATCCAGCCCTTACTATATGCTTTTACTTTATGCTCATCATGAAACCAGCTGGAAGCTCATTTCACAATAAGAATCTTATATGGTTGATGTGGTTGTATAAAGATTTATTTGATTTTAAAATCAGTCTAATTACATTATATTCTAGTTGTCTACTGCTCCCTGTAGGTGACTAACGTTGGAAACATATCGGTAATTTTTGGGTGTAGCCCCCAAAAATGGTTGAAATTACTGGTTTTGGAAAATAAACCAGTAAGAGCAGAGTTTTGATTCCTTTTGAACTTTAAGTATGAAACAGGTGAGAACATTACAGATGGATCACCAAAGCCAGCAGTAATATAGACCAGCATTCATTAATTGTCCATCAATAAAGCAGGACTTAGCCACATAAACGGTTCCTAGTGAGTCACACTTTTTGTAGTTTTAGTTAGTTTTGTACTAGAAAACCCTGCATCAGTGGATTTGTTATAATGCACCACTTTGCTTGACAGCTATAAAAGACAGAAGAACATGATGTCTACACAATGTGAACCAGGCCTTATCTCCAAACCCACCCTCCCCAGCCTGGAAGACGACAAGAGGCTTTGAACACGAGCAGTGAATGCATCCTGAACTTATAAATTTAGATGTTCATGCTTCATTGTAAGCAGGCATACAGACAAACTTAACTTTATAATCTAATTAATGGTGCAATATTTCATCAAGAAGTATATTTTGATGTAGTTTGGTCAATTTTCATGCTCAGCTGAGTAAGACTGTTGGCCAAATAAGTACAAACAATAAAAAGAACCAAACAGACAATGGCTCTGTATAATGTAATAAAACACATAATTGTCATGGAAAAGGTAGCATTCAGTGACCACAATACTTTGTTTTTTGTTTTGTTTTTTCCTATGTTTATGAGGGTGTTTAAAACAATGCTTTAACAGAATTTCATTTCATTACTTTATCACATTTCTTCTTAGGTTTTGCTGTTTTCTATAGAAAGAATAACTTACCTCTGACTTGTCAGATTCATTCAGAAGGGCGTTCCACACATCCTTAATTTTCATTATAAGCTGTGACAGAGTGATACCAGCAGACTTAGAAGCTTTACAGATGTTGTTCTTCAAGTCTTGGAGGCTCTCACTGTAACCTGGATTTGGAGGAGACATGGGCAGGGTGCCCTCCCACAAGTGCTCACAATATTTCACGTCTATCTGTATATCAAATTGAGTGACATCAGTGAAGCACTCTGATTCAAACTCCTTCGCTTTGACGAGTTTGGTTATTTGGTCCAGTTTTTTCTGTAAGAGTTTTCTTTCATCCATTTTCTTCTCTGCTGGTACATCTGTAACATTTTGGTGAACAAACAGACATCTGGGAGAAAGTTGAACCTTCTTCATCCTCATCATAGTCTGAACAATCTGCAGAATGACTTGTATCCTCAATAGATCTGCTCCAATTATGTTAATCAACGTCATGTTTCCTAGACTAACAAGAAATGTTGCCAGTTTATTGCCATGTTGGGGAGTTGTGCCATCTTCCAATTCAAGACCCTGCAATTCTTCAGTGTAAACCACTAGAACATAGTCAGTCCCAAAGTCTTTCTTCATCACCTCTGACACTTGGAGCAGCTGCATGAAGGCACTCTTTGTGCATCTGCCAGCAGCACCAACTGCAGACTGCAGTCCCAACATGGTGTTAAGCATGGTTGGTCTTCCACCCCTCTCTGGGCTTTCTAGTCCCAAAACAGACAACACAAAAACTCTCTTGTCCCCCAGTTTCTGGATGACATTCTCTAAGAGACTTGAGATCCCTTTTAAAGGCAGGTGACCTGCATCACCATCTATAAGCTTCACTGGGTGTCCTGATATCATCAGCTCTGCAGTCAAGTCAGGATATTCACAACAGTCACAGATATGTACCATTTCCCTGAACATGTGCTCCAACCTGAAGGATCCAGAAGGCAGTTTTTTGGATATGTCTTCCATCTCAGTTTGGTTCTTGAATGCAATATCTGATTTGTCATGTTTATTCCCTATAGGTAATACCTCAAAACAATTTTCACCAAGACTATGAAGAACAGAAGAAAAATTCTCTGTGGAGTGGTCGTCCAATAAGATCTGAGTCCATTTCAGGAAATACTCTCTTTCTATTGGTGCTAGCGCTGAATGGGTTTTAATGAACAGTTTACTGTAGAAGGCACCACATTGTTTCTGACTTTCTTCCATTGTTTCCTGCTGATTTTCACTTTTCTCATTTTCAGAGTCTCCTCTGAGATGATTGATCTTTGAGATATCAGTGTTCTCCTTTGTAATCAGCTCCATTATTTCTGAAGCAGCAAATCTGCCTCTCTTACAGGCTTCCCCATGTTCATCCACTGTAATTCCAGAGATTGAATCCATAGATTCAAGTTGAAACAATGGTTGTGAGCTGGGTCCATCTGCAGAAGATAAAACTTCTCTAATGATTGTTTTCAGTTGTTCGGATACATCTGGCTGGTTTCTGCCTTTCAGACCCATTTTGTATTTTCTCTTTTTTGCTCTTACAATATCACAGCTGTAATCTTCAATGATAAAAATGAGAGGCTTATGAGACTCTAAGAGGTCTAACAGAAGTGATCTGCTTTCTTCATCTTTTTGGAAAGATTCAACAAGAAAAACGTTGATGGAGGACTTTTCAATCAGTATGTCGCGCTGTTTTTTAACCTGCAGGGCATCACCATGAAGATTACAAAATGCAATGCAGTCACTGAAGGCATCAGTGGGTTTTCCAGCAGGGCAGTACCAGGCAATCTCTGCCACACCATCCATCAGATGGCGAGACCTTGTGCTTCCTAGGCAGTTTCTGTGGAAGAAGGTATTGTGACAGTCGTTGATCAAAGCATTCATCAGCTGAGATTTAGACAATGAAAGAGAACCCAGGCGGAAAAATGACACCAAGGGTGTCTGGGCTTTGCAGACTGGACTACTCTTCACGGTGATGATGCATGCACCATCTTTGATCTGACTCACCATCCAGGTTTTTGTTATCTGTCTGAAAGTCCATAGAGGACACTCAATGTCCTTTGTGACTGGGTCAGGAACAAGCAAAGGTAAGGCATACTGACACTGAGAGAGCTTTGTAACGATCATCTGTTTAAGGAAGCTGTCTGAACAGTGAAATACTGCCATCTGAACATCCATTGGATGCACACGCGTCTGTTCTTTTTGATGAGTGTCTACAATGGTGCTCAAAAAAGTGTCCCAGTCACTGATGTCAGTCACTGGACTAGACTTTGGGTCTGTGCCCTCAGGACTGTCTGGTCTCACAGAAATATATCTGGCCCTGTAGTCCAACATCATTAGTCTGTGGAGAAACATGTAAGCCAGATTTTTCTCAGATGTGACATGGTGCTGTGTCACAGATGGACAGAAGTGAAGAAACTCTTTTGGTGACAGCTTCTGTGTAAGTTTATCCTGAAGGTGAAGTCTAGCAAACAGTTTCTCAGTTTGCCTTTGACACGGCCTCTTACTGGTGATTTCATCTAGAAACTCCACTGACTGCAGAAAAAAACAAATAAATACACACTATTTTAACAAGCGATAACATGGAAATAGTCTTTAAGAGCTTGTGGACTTTCCTACCCTCTTTCCACTCATGTCATCATCTGAGGGACCTGAAAGATAAAAGTGAAGCAGGAAGTCAGATAATGTGACTGTCGGAACAGGAACAGCAACAGGTGAAATTAACAACTCAGTGTTATTACAGTGCAACTTCAAAACTGAACCAGTGTTGAGGAAAGATCATTCTAAATGTAAAGAAGTGGTTATTTTTTCTACTGCTTGTGAGCCCATGGAGAAATCTGACAGGATGTGGAACAAATGAACCAGGTCAATGTTGCCATGTGATGCTTTCATTCACCACACCAGGCGGTGGAGTTGTTTGTACTCTGTGATGTTTGTCTTATGTAAGTTTTCAGGTGGAGGCTGACCATTGTCTCCAAAAGTTGATTCTGTTCATCTGGACGTAGCGTTTTGCGGGAGAATGCTACGTACATATCCCAACCAAACAATTATATGACAATTATACAATTATTATTTTCCCAACAATTATAATTATAATTGTTATATAATTGTTAAACTATAAAATAATTATAAAGGAAAAACTCCCTTTTAACAGGAAGAAACCTTCGGCAGAACCAGGCTCAGGGAGGGGTTGTGGTTGTGGTGAGGTTTTAACTATTAACTCCACTCCACGAATCGCTACCTTGTCGTGGTGCAGGGGTTTGTGTGTTTCAGGGACACCAGGGTGTCACAGTACAGCTGTGTGCAGGCAAGAGTAGGACCCAAACGCAAACTCGCAGACAACAAAAGTAAACTCAAAAAACACAGCTTTATTGCTGGCGTGGAGTGGGACACAAAAAACAATACTAAATTAAACTGGGAAAACTAAAGCACAAGGAGCCACAGGGAAAAATCACACAGCTATGAGGGAGGATGCAACACTGACAAAGAGAAACATGGGGTTTAAATACACTGAGAGATAACGAGGGGGGAATGAGCCACAGGAGGAGAGCACAGCTGGGAGTAATTAGGCTGGACGAGATAAGGGAAGCAAAACTAGAAACATTAACATAGGACATAGACTGTGGAAGTAAAACAGGAAACACTGTCTGAACTCAAGACATGTAAACTTAACAGACTGGGGAGAACAGAACATAGGGACCTGAAACATGGGACAGAAAGGCAGAGTAGACACAACATGAACATAACAATGCCATAGGGGAAGAGTAAAACAAAATACAGGAACACAGAACCTCTTTCAAAATAAAATGGGAAATATAATGAAACGCAAACATGACAACATAAGAAACACAAACATGAAACACATGAAGGACAAGGGAGACTTAACAGGAGTTGGATACACAAGGGGAATCTAATAAACAAATGAACTTAGATAACCTAATGAACTTAAAAATAGACCATAAACATCAAAATAAACTCAAACTTAAAACATGGGTCAAAAGATTCAGGATCATGACACAGGGGCTATGTTGTCCAGGTGCTTTTGCCCCATGGTAGGGTCTCCCATGGCAAATTGGTCCTGGGTCAGGGACCAGACGAAGAGCGATTCAGAAGACCCTTATGAGTACATCACCGAGGGAACAGTTTACCCTGCCCAGGACAGGGGAACCAGTGCCTTGCCCTGGAACCAGGCCCGGGAAGCGTGCCTGAGGGCGAGTATCTGGTCACCGGGCCTTAGTCCATGGGGACCGGTCGGTCACAGCCTGAAAAGGGGACATGGGCCCATCCTCCTGCAGGCTCACAACCTGCAGGAGGTGCCGTAGGGGTCGGGTGCATGGTGTGCCAGGCGGCGGCCAGGTGTGGAGGCCCTGGCAGACTGATCCCAAGACTGGCATTTGGGACATGGAATGTCACCTCTCTGGTGGGTGAAGGAGCCTGAGTTAGTGCGTGAGGTTGAGAGGTACCGGCTAGATATAGTAAGGCTCAACTCAACGCACAGCTTGGGCTCTGGAACCAGTCTCCTGGAGAGGGACTGGACTCTGTCTTTGTCTGGAGTTTCCCCTGGTGAGACGCAGTGGGCTGGGTTGGATATTCTAATATCCCCTCAGCTTGCTGCCTGTACGTTGGGGTTCTTCCCGGTGGATGAGAGGGTTTGTTCCCTGCGACTTCAGCTCGAAGAACGGCTCCTGACTGTCATCTGTGCTTATGCACCAAGTGGCAGTTCAGAGTACACAGCCTTTTTAGAATCCCTGGGTGGGTTGCTGGAAGGTGCTCTACCTGGAGACTCTGTTGTCCCACTGAGAGACGTCAGTGCTCACTTCGGTACCGTCAGCGAGACTTGGAGGGGCATGATTGGGGGGTACGGCTTTCCGTATCTAAACCCGAGTGGTGTTTTGTTACTGGACTTGTGTGCAAAGCACATTTTAGGCGTAACAAACACCATGTTTGAACATAAGAGTGTCCATAAGTGCATGTGCCACCAGGATGCTCTAGGCCGCAGGTCGATGATCGATTTTGAAATCGTATCACCAGACCTGCAGCCATATGTTCTGGACACTTGGGTAGAGAGAGGGGCTGAGATGTCCACTGATCACCACCTGGTCGTGAGTTGGATCAGGTGGCGGGGGAGGACACTGGACAGACCTGGTGTGCCTAAACGTATAGTGAGGGCATGCTACCCTTACTTTGGTCACGAGCTGTGGGTAGTGACCGAAAGAACAAGATTGCGGATACAAGCGGCGGATATGAGCTTCCTTCAAAGGGTGGCTGGCCTCTCCCTTAAAGATAGGGTGAGAAGTTTAGTAATCCAGGAAGGGTTCAGACTAGAGCCACTTCTCTTCCACAGTGAATGGAGCAAATTGAGGTGGTTCGGGCATCTGACAGGGATGCCTCCTGGGTGAGGTGTTCGGGGCATGTCCCACCGGAAGCAGGCCCCGGGGCAGACCCAGGAAACACTGGAGAGAGTATATCTCTTGGCTGGCCTGGGAATGACTTGGTGTTCCAACAGACAAGGCAGAGGAGGGGGCTGGGGAGAGGGAAGTCTGGGCTTCAATTGGATACAATTCTGTAGGAATGCGGTCTAAAAGACACGTTGATGGTTTGGAGGAAGTAATTATTGAAGTTAACTCAGAAAGATCAATTGGAGAAAAAGACTCTAAATGAATATCAATACTAAAGTAGTACTGAAAAACGCAGTAGTAGTCATAGTAGTAAAAGTAGTAATAATAGTAGATGTAGATAACATTACATGTGTGAGATGATTATGTGTAATTTTTTCTACTGTAGCTTAAAGCAGATAACTTGTAAGCAGGAGAGGAAATGGCATGACACAAATTTAGAAGACCATCATTTAGTCTGGAAAAATAGTATGTTGTTTTATAAGAAAGCCCTCTGCAAAGCCAGAACATCTTAGTATTCATCAATGATTGAAGAAAATAAGAACAACACTAGGTTTCTCTTCAGCACTTAGCCAGGCTGACAAAAAGTCAGAGCACTGTTGAGCCAACAATCCCTTTAATGTTAACTAGTAATAACTTCATGAACTTCTTCACAAATAAAATTCTAACCATTGTCATGTTTGAGAATTATACCACGGAGTCATGTACTTCTGATTTGAGGCCTTAGTTTTCACAGGAGCTACATTTAGTCGTATGTAGTGAGGAGATAAAATTATAGATAATCGACCTCGGTTGGAGTAGCGTTCAGGTTGCTGCTCTGCTCTATGTTGGTACAGGCCATTAAAGATGATAACAGTGGGTGGATTATATTGTTAAACTTAGTTACAGTGCTTTCAGAAAGACATCTACTGTGATAAAGTCTACTCCCCACTGCTGTGTAATCAATTATTGTAAATGTAAATGTTATTTGGAAATGATCAGATAGGAGACGGGTTTCAGGAAGAACTGTTAAATGTTCCATTTCTAAGCTATATGTTAAAACAAGATGTAGAGTGTGATTAGTGATGGGTGTGTTCTTTTACATTTTGTGAGAAGCCAATTGAGTGTAATAACAGATTAAATGCCATGTGGAGGCTGTCATTTTTAGCATCTACATGAATGTTAAAATCACCCACAATAATTATTTTATCTGAGCTGAGCACTAAATCAGATAAAAAAGCCTGAGAAATCAGACAGAAAATCTGTGTAAGGCCCAGATGGACGATAGATGATAACAAGTAAGACTGGTTTCAGAGTTTCTCAGCTGGGGTGGACAAGGCATTCTCAGATTTTCCCATTCTTAGATTTTGCTTGTTCTTATGTTATTGTATTGTATTTTGCACACCTCTGTTGCTTGTGTGTGTGGTTGTGTTGCTTGCACACAAGAATTTCACTCGCATGTGCTGTACCAGTTTACCTGCACATGCGATGTAACAAAAAAATGATCTGATTTTATTTGATTTGAAGTTTTTTTTAGAACTCAGTAAAAACTAAAAAGAAAGTTGATCAACCAATGTGTCCAAACCTTTGCATCAGCACTCAAATTAAAAAGAACAACAACAATTCAGATTTTCCAGCAGACACAATATGTACAACTATAAATCAGATTGCTTCCACATAGTCATATAAATATATTTTACAGCTAATCAGGCAATATTGTCTTACCTTGGATAGTGTTTCCCTTGTTCTCATTTACTGCAACTTCTTGAAGTAAGAAAAAGAAAACACAGGATGAATATCTTGTATATAATTAATGTTTGGTTAATAATCCGTGTTTGTTTAATAACAACATTTTATTAATGGATCAATGATTAGTTACCTTTGTAAGATTTCAAAGGTGGGGTCTGAGGTCTGATTTCAGGCTGTCCTCCACCTTCTTCCGTTGTGGCGTTATACAGCTCCATGTCATCTGCTACTCATCTTTACAAAACATTCACATGGAAATAAAGAAAACACATTATAAGGTTGGATAGAGATATGACTTGTGAAAATGAAATACATTGTACTTGCAGAAGAAAAGGTCCAGAGAGCTCAAAAAGAATTGACTGGAAATCTGTAGAAGAATGCCTTAGGTTCTTAAGTGCTGTTGTCTTCTTGGGACAACTACTTCACAGTCTGTCTCTGACACCCGCCTCACAACTGGTGATGGCCAGAGGGGCTGATGGCGGGATATGGCAGCCTCGCCTCTCTCAGTCTGCCCCAGGGCAGCTGTGGCTACAACTGTGGTTTGCCTTCACCAGTGTATGAATGTGAGAGTAAATGAATAATGGTCTTGTAAAGCGCTTTGAGGGGTCCCGAAAAGGGCACCCTAACCCTAAACCATGTAAACTCGTTGCCTCAAAAAATTGAGTAAAGTTTACTTAAGATGACTAAGTTAAGGCGACTTATTCACTTAGAGTACAGAGTAAAAACCTATGTAGTTTCCAGAACTCAAAAAAAATATGCAAACTCATTGCCTCAAAAAAACTAAGTAAAGCTTACTTAAGATGACTTCTCGTTTGGCTCTCGGCGAAGGCGGTCACACTTTTTCTCCTCTCCTCTCCCTTATCTTCCCTGCTTAGCTTCTTATGTCATTGTCTTGTCTCGTGTTTTTACTTTTCCCTGGAACACTCTCTCACAGTCTGTTTCTAAAACCTAAAAGAGAATTATGGAGATGATCAACTGGTCTCTGAATGCAATTGACACGCTCTTCTCAACAAGACGCCACGGCTCGGGAGAGCCTGAGTGCCTTGGAAGTACTTTCCATGCTGGATACACGATGGACGGGTGGCATAACTGGAGGGTCGTGTGCCTGACGGGACTGTCGATCGAGGACGCTTAAGATATCTACCTATTCGGAACCATGATAACAGGGTTCTTGCTGATCGGAGCTGGCTTGGCCCTGGCTTATTGGAGAATTAAGAAAGCGGAACCGGCTGTTCAAACCCCCCCAAGGCTGCCTGCTGGGATTGAAATGATGGGACGAGGCACGACTTCTCAGAATGGGCTCACTGAGTGCAGCATGGTTAAGATCTTGGAGAACCTTACGGCTGCCGTGAATACTCAGAATAAGACCTCTGAGCATACATTGGATTACATCAAGGAGAAGTTCACTCAGAATAACACCTCTGAGCGAAAGTTGGATCACATCTTGGAGCAGCTCACTGCGGTCGTGAGGTCTCAGAATCGGCTCTTTGGGCACAAGAATGAATAGACCACGGAACGCAAGTTGGATAACATCATGGAGAAGCTAGCGGCTCTCCAACAGGAGATTGAGAGACCAGTGTCAGTGTCGGAGTGTTAGAAAACGGCTTTGAAATTCTAATGAGTTGTTCATAAAAGGATAAAAACACCATCACTTCATGCGGCTATCCCTTCGGCGCCAGCTGTGGGCTCAAGGCTGTAGCCGAACAAAAATTCCCTGATAACGACTGTGTCTAGACTGTTCCTCCCATACCATGCAAGGCCACCTGGGTTGGCTGGAAGACTGTTTACTTAGCCTGGCAGGGTGAAGGACACTGTTTCAGCTGAACTCTGGACACGGACACACATACATATACACTGATATGCAAACACTAATCCCCCCTCCCTTTCCAAACGCCTTCGATGCTTGTGCCCTCCTGGAGAACACGGCGGGTCTGAGCCCGCACTGGAATGGTAGCGCAGGGCAGGGCAGCTGCTGTGTCTGCTTCGGAATAGTCCTCACCCCCCACCCAACCCTGTGGCTTGTCACGTGTTCCATAATGTTGTGATGTGGACGTTTATGTGCTTTTGTGCAGAGGAGTTTTTTTGTTTCCTGTTCTCATGCTGTCCTCTGATGGGAGCCCAGCATGAGTAGAGGTCTCTTTTTTTCCTCTTGTACTTTCCCATTGTAGTGTATATTTCAATGTTTTTTCTGTAACGCTACCGATCTCCGACTTGTATCCCCATGTAATGTCTGTGTTGTGTGCGTAAGGTCAGGGCAGGTTGCCCTGCAGTGAAATGGGGTCCCATTTCGAATTTGAATTTGAATTTGAAGCCAAAACACCACTATATTGAACATTATAGTCATCTTGTGCATTGTTTTGGTCCCTTAGTTGATTTGTGGACTGTTCGATTTGAATCTAAGCACAACTTTTTCAAGAAAACTGTGCATGATGTCCAATGCTTTAAGAATATACTACTAACACTTTCTTCAAAGCATCAACAAATGATGGCATACTTCTTAGATGGTCACAGTCTTTTTAAACCAAGTCTGCATGTTGATAATAATGACACAGTTGACATCTGTTTCTTGAATGAAAATCTTCAGAAGTGCTTGAAACTGAAATATCCACATGTAAAAGCTGTGTCATTTGCTAAATGTGTTTATCTGTATGGGACCCAGTATGTCAAAGGCATGATCATTTCATCAGGACAACTGAGTGGACTGCCTGAATTCTACAAGATACTGAACATTTTGGTAGACTCTGGGAAAGTGTCATTTGTTGCTACAAAGCTCTCCTCTTGGTATATGGAACATTACAGATCATATCGGCTTGACAGCAGCTACAAAGATCTGGAAATACTTGACCCAGAAGATTTGAATGATTACCACCCTTTAGCTGAATACTGCGTAGCTGGACAACTGATGGTGACACCTGTTACGTGCCTCCTGCATTGAAAGTGATGGTATGTATTATTCTTAAATAGTTTTCAGTTGATTACTTTGAATTTGTTAATTATTTAGAATTGCGCCCTTTTTTTGGTTTGTCTTCACAGGCCCTGTTACTGCGAGTCCACGTCAGTCCAAAACTTATCAGAAAAATCCAACTGTCCACTGTTCCAGAATATGTGAAGCAGCTTCAAGATGAACTACAAGCAACGCTTGGACTTGAAGGTGACTTTGCAATACAATATGAAGACCCAGATTTTGGGAACGCACTTTGCAACCTGATGGATATTAATGAGCTACCCGCTGGACGGGCAGTGTTGCACCTCATTTGGGAGGAAAATGCATCAGCCTCGCCACCACAGACTCCATCTGATCATAGCACCATCTCATCTATTGATACAGCCAGTGTGAGTTCAGCATCTTCTTTCAGCCCATCCTCATCCACCCAGACCTACATGCGTAGCACTTCACAGTGGCCAAATCCATTTCCTATCCCAACCTTTTCCTTTGATGTAGAGTTAAAACTTCGCAAGGGCAATGAGGTATATGAGAAAGCAGGGGCAAATTTAAGTGTAACAAGAGACATCAAGATGGAAATTCTAGACAAGCTGGCACAAGAAATGTTTGCAATCAAAGCCTACCCTGACAAGAATGAAATAACATCTGTTGCCCAGGAGCTAGTTTCTAAACATCCCTGCCTCAAAGAGCCCGGCAATGGCACAGGATATGATGGTTGGGCAACAAGCATTCAGTTCAAGCTTGCCAACTACCGTTCCAAGCTAAGTCAAAGTGGATGTAGTGAAGTTGCAGTCAATTGAAAAAGAAGAGGGGAAGAAGATGACAGTGGATCAAGTAGATTTTCCTTAAAGAAACCAAAGCAAGGTGAAGTCAACTTTATCCCTGATGCCCCAGAAAACTACAATGATGAGTCTCTTGAAAATGAAAGATGCATTTTGGAAGATGAAATGAAGAAGAGGGATAAGAACATGGCACTCATCACCCAAAAGATGGACATCACATTCTCTCTCAGGAGGAAAGAAGTTGTGGAGACGCAGCCCTTGGTCAAGGAAATGCAGCTCAGATGGCCAGCTCTCTTCTTGAAAGAACAGGTAAGATAATCTCTTAAATACTTAAAGGAAAACTTCCCTTTTTTTTCAGTGTGGTCTTATTTCTAGAATGGAAAACATTCATTTACTCACCCAGACAAATTTCAAGGCATTTTAGTTGTTAGAAAGAAATTTTAATCCCAATGTTACGAGTCAGTCATTTTGCAGGAGAGAGCTGAGCCACGGTTATGGGGAAAGGATTCACTGAGACTTAAGAAATGCCTGAATTAAGCCAAAAACCACTCTGGAGGGTTTTTAATATAAGGAAATAACATTAAAATGTGTTTAAAAGCTCCAAAAAGTTGATTTTACATGATATAGGACCTTTAAAATTTCTTCTGAACAACTCCAAATGCCTCGAAACTTGTCTGGGTGAGTAAATGAACGTGAGCTCCATTTCTTGTGCCCTTGACAAGCATCTGTTTGTATCACTCCAATGTCTTGTAGAAAAGGTTGAAGGCTACCGTTGAGCTAACAATGCTAATGGTAAAATATAAAAAAATAGTTGGCTCTAAAAATATGAAGCTAATTTTGGTATTACCAAGAACTCTATTGAAGTGAAATCTATTTACTTGTCAACTTACTGTGTATAATAATGGATTGAATTTATTTCGCTCTTTGCTGGGCACCCAAAGTGCTTTACAATTCCACTACTCATTCACACTCACATTAACACATCGGTGGAGGGAAACCACAGTTATAGCCACAGCTGCCCTGGGGTAGACTGACAGAAGCGACGCTGCCATATCGCACCATCGGCCCCTCTGGCCAACACCAGTAGGCAGTAGGGTAAAGGGTCTTGCCCAAGGACACAACGACCAGGACAGAGAGAGCTGGGGGACAGAACCAGCATCCTTCCGGTTACAGATGAGCTTCCCAACCCCCTGAACCACGGTCGCCGCAATGACTTGTCTTCACTGGGCATCTAGAATCTTTTGGTGCTGACCCTTAGCAGGCAACAGCCATGAAACTCACAGAACAGGATTGAGAAAGTCACTTGCGTGTTATGAAATTATCCAAATTTGACCACAGGATGTTATTCTTACTTCATTCCTACATAAAATTAATGAAATTTTTGCAATGAAATTAAAATACAATTTATTGATTTATTTATTTTCTGCAATGCATCCTGTAACAATTGAAACCATTATTTTGTCTAATCAACATTTGATTAGGTATTCTATAGACTTAATGTAAAATCTGCCGATCAGATTTTTTTTTCTTTTTTTTTCTAAAATGTGTCAGTTAGAATTTGTACTACCACTAAAAGAGGAAAAAAAAAATCCAATCAAGACCTGACCAATAGATCAACCGAAACTAACTAAATGTTTTGAAATTAAGCTGTTTTAACCAGATTTGAAAACAATGTCATTTTTATATAATGTACCTTTAAAAGTTTTCTTCTATATTTTTTTGTTGCTTTGTGGATTTGTGCGGAATTCTCACGCATTACCACCAAGGATCTCATGGGGACCTTCATGACTGCCCTCGACACTTACTCACTTCGGCTGATTAAGCTGTATCGAGTTAGAAAAGCTGCTTTCCGCAATGACATGGATTCCCTGTTGCAGAAGTTTGATGAACAGGTAATATATAAAAATGTATTTGTGTCTGGTTTATGAGGAACCTGAAGTTCCCACTGTAACGAAAGATACTTTATTAAATATTTACTAAATTGACGTAAAAATTGTTAGTTTTCAGAAAGTGTGTCCTGAATGGGATTATAAGCTAACAAGCAGCGCTGTGTGTTTGGCAGATGGCAGGTCATGACAGACAGTTCAACTCTCATCCCACTCATGGCACTTTTTGTTATAAATGTTGTAAGTGTGCTACATTTCTTGCACATCAAAATTACTTTAAAAAAAAAACCTGACAAAACCATGAGCAAGTATCTGGAATAACTCATTTCAACATCTTATTTCTTAAGGCTGTATTTTTAGCAACAACACTTAATGTGTTTTAAAAACAAAATGGTAGGTTTATAAATGAGACTGAGTCTTATTTGATTTCCTTGTTTTAGGTCTCAAACAGTCCAGCATCGACGAACTATCAGTTTGGAAGGGTTGCCGATATTTGTTCGCGACGACGAGACCAAACTCTTCTTAACATGTCTGGTGAGCATGCAAATCTACTCAATCTTCAGTTTTGGTTTTCAGAGACTTATATGTACTGTTGTTTTTTATTTTGCATAGGATACAGATCCAGTTGAGAGGGCAACCCGAGGCGTTACGGTGGGCATCCTCACTGTTCTGGAGGACTACGTGAGACCCAACTCGCTGTCCACAGTGATCAACACTGCCATTGTTTTGGAAGAGGACATTATTCTTGATGATCTGCCAGACCTTCCTACTGCCTTTGCCTACCTGTTTGGCCTACTTTATGGGCTCAACATGGAGTTTCCCAAAGAACTCAAGTACACATTTGAAGCTGTGCAACACATTTTTATGGAGTTGACATCTACCTGTTCCCAGAGGATAAAAAGCTTCAAAACCAAGCTCTTAACCAAAGTCTAACCTATTTGACAACATGTTCAACTCAAATGCAACTTGTGTAAAACAGAATGCAGCAATTTGTTTTGATTTACAGTTTTTGGGTTTTGTGGTAAGTTGCTCTGAAAAAAGTTAATTTCTGGCTTTAAGAAAATGATAAGGTGCAGAAAGTTCTGAATCAATCTCTTCTGTTCTAACTTTACTTAATGTAGCTTGCATGACTGATTGCAGATTTCATGTATAACAAGTTTTTATACAATGTTGAAAGGGTTTATTCTAACTTGAACTGTTTTAAACAATTTTTATAATCTGGTTTTAGGTACATTTGTATTAGTTTTATAACAAATGTGGTGCGATACTGAACTTCAGAGGAAATTGAGTGGAGAGAGAGGAGTGTTGATACCATTACTATTAAAAGACAAGTGGTGGAAAAATTTGTTTGAAAGTTGTTTGCTGTATGGAAACCAGATATTCGCATACCAGATGTTCACATCCTACCATCTGATGTTTTGAATCTGTTTGTTAGTGACTATCTATCAAGATAGGTTTGATATTCTGTCTGACAATACCACACCTTTAAAATTGGATGAGTAACATTTGTTACAAAAATTTGACTTTTTTGTGTTTTTGGAAGGACTTTATTTGTGGCTGAATGTTGTCAGTATGTTAAAAATGGCTGATCTCAAAAGTCAACATTGCCAATGGTGCAGTTGTGTTTGAACACAAAGTTACTTGAAAATCAACTGTGTAAACATTCATTGCTACAACAGGGAGCACCTCATGAAAACTATAAAAGATACTTTTTCTAAATTTTAGGAAATTGGCAAAACAAAAAGAAATATGTTGTGTAAACTTTAGGAAATATGTTGCTAAAGCTAAAACTAATACCTTGTGTAAACTTTAGGAGATACGTTGCCAAAACTAAAACTAATACCTTGTGTAAACTTTAGGAAATACGTTGCCAAAACAATAAAATATGAGTTAAGAAAAAGCACAATTATTAATTTTGTAAACACAAAAACATTAGCTGAAGCAACTTTTCTCCTAAACTTAAAATTATAAGTTATCCATCAGAACCTAAAAACGTAAATGCAGTGGGTTGCCTTGAGTTTTTAAGTTTTCGCAACTTTTTTTTTTTACAGTGTAGTGACGTGGCATTTTCAAACCACATCTTTCATCCTTCCGCACTGAGAAGCAAAACTTCCAGCTTACTTAGTTTTTTAAGTTAAGAAAACTCAAATAAATTGAGTTTATCAGCGTTTTTGCATAAAAAGTACTGGTAACTTATTTAAATCGAGTTCTAATAACAAATTGATAAAAACTGAGTTCAGCCTATTTAATATTTCTAATTAAACACAATATAAAATTTTACAGTGTACCAGCAGGGTCTCAGAGCTGCTCATCTAACTGCTCATTCCTGTATTAGCCCATCTGGCAGTGGGATGATGCATCACTGAGGATGATGAGACAGAGTACTAGGCTGTGGGTAACTAATTGTCTTGGAGAAATTGTAACCACATGATTTCTTTAGGGATTAATAAAGTACTCTGATTCTGATTAACACTGGCAGCTGTAGGCTCAGGATAACCAAACATTGTGGCAAACAGTCAAAGAAAGAATTAGTTTTTCTTTGTGAGATGGCTGTAGAGAGATCCGTGTTTATTTCTGAACTACTAAAATGATCCTTATTTCCTGAATGAGATTCTGTTCTTGTTTCTGAAATAAAGAATGCTTACCAGCCTGGTGGAAACGTATTAATTCATTGTGGTTCATTAATAAAATTGGTGACCTTTTTTTCATTTCCTTCTAGACGTTTTAATCCTTTAAAGCCGGTCGGAGCGGGTACACACCGTTTTGCGAAACTATTTTTAAATCCCTGTACACTGTAAAATGTAATATTGTGTTTAATTAAAAATATTAAATAGGCCGAACTCAATTTTTATCAATTTGTTATTAGAATTCAATTTAAATAAGTTACCAGTACTTTTTATGCAAAAATGCTGATAAACTCGATTA
The DNA here is from genome assembly GCF_036321145.2 of Pelmatolapia mariae. Lineage (NCBI taxonomy): Eukaryota > Metazoa > Chordata > Actinopteri > Cichliformes > Cichlidae > Pelmatolapia > Pelmatolapia mariae. The sequence goes on from NC_086229.1 coordinate 12,107,899, forward strand.
ATTTGAGTTGTCCTAACTTAGAAAAACTAAGTAAGCTGGAAGTTTTGCTTCTCAGGGCGGAAGGATGAAAGATGTGTTTTGAAAATGCCACGTGACTGCCGTTCTCCTCCCTCCCGGATCAGTCCGCATGTTCATGGCGCCAGCATTTGTTATGGAATATATTGAGCAAACCTGGAGATATTATTGTTGTCATTGCTGTGGATCTTTACTGACTTGGTGAGTAAATGTTTACTCTTATTCAAACTGATTTTGTGGCTTCTCTTAGTTTAGCACCAGGTTTATAATCTTGCTAGCTAGTTAGTGTTAGCCTAGCGTTGCTGCTGCCGCTGTGCTCATGTTACTTAAAAATTAACACCACAGCCTTAAAAACCTTACATAAAACTACGTCGGTGAATTTTTTTGTTGATTGTTTGAAATAAATAAGTGAGATAAGAGCCCAGACAAAATTCTTTGGGAGGTGCAGCCGTTAGGGGTGGGGTAGGTGTGGGTGTGGGGGGTGGATAACGGAGCTCTCCGAAAACGTGGAAGCACTTTTGCAAATATGTGATATTTTGATAAATTAAGTAGATATTTGAGCATTACTCAGCTACATTCTCGCCTGAAAATATCTTAAAAGGTTATTTTGTGACCCAGAAAGGGTAGTCTGGTGAAAAAGAGGATCGCATTTGTCGGCCACGGTTGTCGGAGCCTGTGCGCACTTGTAAGCGCGGCAATGGCGGAGGAGCACTGCTGAAAAACGTATTACTTTTTCTGGGTCACAAAATAAACTTTTAAGATATTTTCAGGCAAGAATGTAGCTGTGTGAATTTCAAATATCTGCTCGATTTATCAAGACATCACATATTTGCAAAAATGCTCCGACGTTTTCGGAGACGTCTATTTTTTCATGCTTTGTGGCAGCTTTAGAACATCTGTGGCATCTATTAATGTCAAATCTAGCCTTTATTTAACAACATAAGCGAACTCTATGTTACAATGATTGCACAGCCATTAAGGATCAAATCAGTTTCTGAAAAATGTTCTGTTTTTTCTCCCTGTGCTTGCTTCTTACTGTCTTTGAGGCTCGGGACCAGCACTCCTGCTGTTGGACAGAAAGACATCAACTCAGTGGTAAGTATTTTGGTTTTCCAATATATTAGCAACTGTCAGTGACATTTATATTAATCAGGCTGAACTTTAATCATACTTTAGATCAGCCTGTTTTACTTATTGTTTTGTTTGTGCTTTGGTTTGGGGAAGTTGTTTCTTTACTGATCTTTTCCTGTCTTCTGTTATTAGACTTGAGATGTGACTGCACTATGCTGTTGCTGTGACTCCAGTTAATTCTGCAAGACATGCTGTGTAAGTAAACAAACAACAACAGTTTGGTCTGCATTTCTTGAAAGATCACATCCCCCAAACTTAGTTTAAAGGATCTACACTGTATATAGTGAAGTCTGCAAGTTTTCTAACAGCAAAATTTGTTTTGTGCCCAAATCATTTTGCACATCATTAGAATGAAAGTTATTGCCCATGTTTGCATAGCCCTTTTTAAAATTATTCTTTCATGACAATATTGTGTGTTGCGTGGTGGTCACGGCTATCCAGACTGACAATTTGGGACATTGAATGTCACCTCTCCGGCGGGGAGGGAGCCTGAGATTGTCTAAATTGGAGTCTGTTTTATACCAAATGCAGAAAAAATGTTTTAAGAAAGCAATTAAGTTCATGTTCCAACAAATATGATTGTTTGCTTGCAGGACACCAGGAGAGATGAGTCCCCCGTCACAGATGGTGTGGTCAGTGAAGATGGTCGCCTGCAGGTTCAAGCTCATTGCATCTCCAACCCACATCCACTGCGACTGTACTTAAGGGAAGTTAAAGACTTTCTTCTGCACTTACATTTGGATCACCTCGATCCATGATAGTCATTCAGGCAGTAATGCCTGGACTGGAAACAAGCATCCTTAAAATATTACAACATTCCAGCTCCTGTGTTGGAATGAAAAACGAATGTGTTGTTTAAATTAGAGACTGCACTTGTGACAGAACAATAAATATTTTATGTTGATTATATAAATAATGTAAGTACAAAACAAACTTGTGGTAGGCCTAAACTTATTTTCAGAATAATTACATCTGAGACTTTGTTTCGTTGTAAGATTATAACAGTGATGGCAATATCATTTTTATTCAGCAGAACAGTGTCCAGTTGTACTTTGTTGTGTTTGAAAATAAAAGTTGTGCTCATTTTAACATCATTACAAAAGTGTTGTTAATTATTTTTAATGATATTCATGGTACCACAAATTGTTTTTTCATTTAGTTGAACTTGAAATGTTTGTCAGTAGGTAAACAATTAGTATTGTCAGAAAGTCAGAAATATCAAGTTATTCTTAATACTGCAGACTTGCAATGTATAAGTTGTCCTAACAGTCATCCTAAGTAAGCTTTACTTAGTTTTTTTGAGGCAACGAGTTTCCATAATTTTTTTGAGTTCTGGGAACTAACACGGCTGTGTACATTTTGAGTAGGGTGTACTCAAAATGAGTAAGTTGCCCTAACTTGGTCATCTTACGTAAACTTGATCCAATTTTTTTGAGTTCTGGGAACAAATGAGGTTGTACAGAATACTCAAAATAAATACGTTGTCCTAACTTAGTCATTTTTAGCTAAGCTTTACTCAATTTTTTTGAGGCAACGAGTTTCCATAATTTTTTTGAGTTCTGGGAACTAATTAGATTTTACAGTGTAGAACCGGAACCACTTAAGCTAGCGCAATAATTTTTTTTTGCATATGAAACCAGAAGAGTTGTACTTACATCTTATGCCATCAGCTTGTCCTAGGTCACGATTTCCTTCCACATATTGCTTTGCAAAAATTGCATAAAAAGCACTTGCAGCAACAAAAACATAATATTCCACAAACACGCTTTGCCAATCCAATCAGCTGTTCATAACACTTCCTACATTGAAATAGATGTCAGCGCGAACTATCACATGTCCGCCATTACCTGCCTGAAACCGGAAGTGACGTCATTTTGCGGAAAATGTAGTTTTTTACTTATAGGCCTTATAAGCCTATACTAGTGTCTTTAAGAGTCATGTTTGACTTAATGCTTTTCTGAATAGTGTCTGGGATGCTTAGAACTCAAATTGCACTGTTTTAAATAGTTTATTTTGATGCACATGCTGTTTTCTTTGCAAATTTGCATTACAGGATTTTTTTTTCGTTTTTTCTGCAGTAGATAAAAATTGGTGTATCTCAAACATAAAACTATGAAGACACTCAAAATAAATTTCCTGTTGTTGTAAACTATTTTGTGCAACTTTTTTTGTATTTACAGTTTTGAGAGATAAACCTCTTAAATTTCTCTAATTAGAAATATATGTAAAAAAAAATAACAATTTTAAATTTTTCTTAGCTTATTGCACTTTTTTGCAATTTCTCTTGTTACTAAGGACTTACTGCATACATATTACAGCATGTAAAAATATAAAGTAACCTCTGGCGGACTTGGTTCTATGGTAGGTCTTAAAGGGTTAAATTCTGAGGTGAATACAAGCATCAGCAGCACAGCTATCTGAGCTGATTAAACATGAGACTTGTTTGGCTATTTCATACAAAATGATGCAACGATATTTGGTTAAATTGAGCAGATGGCTTTTGAACTGTAACAGTCACCAATTAATGTGTGAGTTTCCTAAATCAGAAGCAGGACTTAAACTGGTAAACAGAATGAACAGGTTTGTGAAGGTACACTCAAATTCCCCATCTAGTTTATTGATGGGATAAGATGGAAAATGTAGATATATGATTTAGGAAGTATTCAAACCACAAACCACTCATACTGATAGGTGTTGTGGGGCCTGTCAGAATTTATTTTTTTATATTTTATATATACCGCATTATTATACCTCATTATTGAATCTTTCATAAGTACTTAATAATATTTTTTCAGACATTTATACCTTTTACTGCACAAATTTGAATAGTGTTGAAAGTACATTGGTAACAAAACACCTAGACACAAACAGAGCATGAGAGAGCACTCTCGCTCTCATTCTCTTTAACTGTTTAATAAATCGAAGAAAAAGATGCTGTCAGTTTTTTTTTTTTTTGTCTTCTCTCTTAAAAAACTGACACGACAACTTTTGGTGAGGACTGATAACTGTTTTATGCCCATCTAAAGAGCTAATCAGTAACATAATAGCTTTAAATCAACAGATCTCTCCAGATAAAAATGATCTGACAGCATGCATGTTCCTATACAGCCAGTAGAGCAGTTTATGGTGAGGACAGAAAGATTTACCTGCAGCCTTCAGAAGCTATGCTCTTCTGCCTTTGCAGTTTCCGGACCGCTGATGTCTTCTGTTCAAAGTGACACAAACTGTCTCCTTATATAAAGAAACCCAGTTCCACCCCCAAACACGTCTACCACGTGATTTACAGTAAATCCTGTACTTCTCAGCAGCACCTTTTACTTTCACTTTCAGTGTGTGTGTGTGAAAGTGTGTGTGAGTGTAATTGTATTTGCGAGTGTGTCCGTGAATGAGAGTGTGTGTGTGTGACTGCATGGACTTACAGTTATCTCCTCACTCTCTTGCTGTGCGTCATAGGACACTGTTTAACATTTTAATTACTCTCAGAAGACTATGGGTGAATCAGAATCTGTTTTAATTTTTGCGTATTCTTTTCCAGTACTGAGTCTTCTGCTGCTGACAGTGGAGTGATTGTTTCTTTGTCTTAGGGAATGAAGACTGACTCCTCCTCCCCTCTTTCGAAGGCAGGAGTATGTGCACGGTCTATCCCTCGGGTGACCCACTGGTGCTGCTGGATGTTGGACCGCCCAGAACGCCACTGGCGTCTCCCGTAGCGGACCGCTATCCATCCAGCCTCATCATCATCAAGAAAAGCCATCTAGCTTTGTAACTTTTTTGATTTGTTTACTTTTATTCATTTTTGGTTGTTGTGTTGATTGTTCATGTTGTGGTTTCACCATTGTCATATAATAATAATGTTGCCTTTGCTATATAAGTTATTACAAATAAAAGTTTTAATGAAGAAACTAAAATAATTATTTGGGTTTTTTTAGTTGTTTTTTTAGTTCAATATATATGAATTCAAAAGGAAGTAAATGAAAAAAATTAACCAAATGAAATTAAACTAGAAAAAGTTGCGTTTCCTGCAGGTCATCTACTGATCGGAAGGTTGGTGGTTCAATTCCTGGCTTTCCATTAGTCTGCATGCCAAATATCCTTGGGCAAGATACTAACCCCAAATTGCTCTCCGATGCGTCCATCAGAGTATGAATGTGTGTGAATGTTAGTCAGAAAGCACTTAGAAAAATGTGTGTGAGTGAATAGGTGTGAATGGGTGAATGCATAACTTGTACAAAGCGCTTTGAGTGCTCAGAAGAGTAAATGGGTCAAATGCAGAGAAAAACAAGTAATTTCCGCAAGGGGATAAATAAAGTATACATTATTATTATTTGTTTTTCTGGATCAGGCAGTTAAGCTGAAATGTATCTGTGTACAAAGTTGCAAACAGTTTGAACATCTTCCAAATCTACTTCTACCTTTTACCAAATCCACAGCAACATGTGTATATGCAGACTACCTCTGTGCTGGAGCTCAACTCTATAAAAATAATCAATGATTTCACCAAGGGGCTGTGCAGGAGATAAAAGCAAATCTCTGAACAAAGCCTCAACATGCTTATCAAACTTTCGCATGGTGGTTAATGGATTTGATCTTAAAATTTCACACTTTTCGGACCAGTCCAGGGCTTCAAAATCAACGTTTTCACCTTGTTTACTCTTTATTGCTTGAATCAATTGAGGCCATCTCATCTCAGCAGCAGACAACGTGACAAAGGACTGAGGTTGACCTATTTGACAAAGCATACTGAATATGCATATGCATAAGTAGTTTTCTCCCAGTAAGCTGGAGTTCCTCTGAGTAGCTGCATAAATCTGATTGCATCTTTATTTCTTATCAGCTTCTCTACTTTTGTCTTACTTTGTAACATTCCTGATGTGATTTTCCGTCCATCTTTGGTCATAGTTTTACCTTTCCTAAACTGTATTGTCATGCTGGAATTAGCCAAGCATACTGTGAGAAAAACAGGTAATTTGTGTCTTTAGCAAATCTTGCATCAGTGTTGAAAAGCCTTGACTTGAAGTAAGCACTCGGTGTCAGTTTAAGAAGTCTCTTTTCATCCAGTGTATTCTGACCAATAGGAAACTGCACAGGAAATGCCATGGCTTCCAAATGAGGAGTTCTGCAAAAACTAACATGTAAGGTAACCTGTAAGACACAAAGAGACTGGAATTAGACATATTTCCAATAAGCTTGGCTTTACCATATTCTTCGGACTATAAGGCAAAGTTAAAATCCAGTAATTTTATCAAAAATCAACAGTGTGTCTTATGTATTCATTCTGGTTGTGCTTACTGACCTCGAACTGGATTCATGTGGTACACAGCACTCAAAAATCAGTGAAATGTTTTAGTAAGACAAAGTTGCACCACTTGATGTATTGTCAGAAGATTATGGCTAACATAGTCAGGACCCTTAGAGTGATTCGTAGAGTATAGTCATGTCCTGGAGTTTATGCAGGTGCAGAGAGTGGTACTTCTGTAAGCAAGCCTAACAGCTTCCAGATCATTTATTCTGGAAATATGGCAAGAAGGTCATCATTGCTTCAAGCACTGTCTATATGATCTGGTCAGAGAGCAAGAACAAGAAGCAGTCCTGCCCAAGATGAAGACACTTCCTCTCCAGAAGATGTGGGGACAGTCTCCAAAGAGGCTGACTGCATCACCACTGATGATGAGTACTAACCAGTGCCTGAAACCTCTTCTTTGGGGGAGGATTGGGGTTGGGGGGCATGGAGGTGGAGGTTGAGCAGCTGATGGAAAAGAACATAGGAGCATTTTCTGAGACAGAGGAGCCGGCGACTGAGTGGATCCCACATGAAAGGAAAACCATATGGGTCCCACCACTGAAGAGAGACTGTTTTACAATCCAGCACCCACTGGTATCAAACCAGGGATCACCCTGTATGCAGTTCCCTGCATTAGCAGCCTCAGATCTACTTTTGACTTTTTTATAACAAAGGAGATCTTTTGGCTGCTGTGCACCCTTACAAACCTGCACGGGAGGCGAAGGTGTGAGGATTGGAGGATTATAGATGAAGTGGAGATGTAAGCCTACACCAGAATAAAGCAATACATAGCATGTTGGATGACAACACTGGAAGTATCAGGAAGCAAAAAATGGCATGGGGTTCAGACTCCAACTGACGGAGGAGCTCCGAGGACAACGTCTTTACTTCGGTCACCTTGGCAGAGGAGCTCCTCAGATGCTAACTGTCACAGGGGAAACAACCGAGAGCTTCCTCCCCAGCTCCTCTAGTTGCAACAGAGGAAGATTTTGTTGTCTGTCTTTGGCTTCACCAAAACCACCACAGCGGTATCCCACATGCCAAAGCAATGGAGGAATGTGCTTCTTTTGACAGCAACACACAGGGAACCAGCAGTCAGTGATGGGGAATAAAGGACACGTGGAAGCAAGAAGCAATCCTGGACTACAAAAGGCACAAATATTGCTTGGATAACTTAGTTTTCCTTCAACTACTCGAGGTGCCAACATCCTCTCTAACTGATGGCTGCTGGCTCTTTTCTCCAGTCTCCTGGATGTCTTGGGATATGATGCCTTCGTCCCGCTGGAAACAACTTCACTGAAGTGGGGGAATCCCCTACAACCTACAAATGAAGAGTGATCCTGGAAGAGCTGGGGCACATGCTGGTGACCTCAACAACTGCAAGACACGCTTGTCGCTGATTCTCAGGCACTTCTGCCATTGATCTCTAGATGCAGTAGTCTGAACCAAAGTGTGACCCACACCCCACCAACAAAATGAGAAGAAGGTGCAAAAGGCGCACCTCCAGGATTGGAACAGCAGCCCCTTGCACCAGGTGTAAAAAAGTGCGCCTACAAAAACCACTCGACTGTGGTTAGTACATCTTGCTGCTAATGAGGATGCACACAGAAGCACACACGCTGGAATATAAATTTTGATCATGTCAGTGGTTATTTGGTCATTAAATTGCCTTTCTGGCCACTAACACACCATGTATGATTTTTCTTTTTGGCCATTCACACCCCCCCCCCCCAGCCACATTACATAGTAATAATATGTAATCTGGTTGGTATTCAAAGGTTATAATTTCTGAATTTGAATTATATTTTGGTTTTTATGAGTAGGACTTTGGTTTTTATGAGTAGGTTTTTATGAGTAGGATTTTGTAAACATAAACAGGGGGTTGCCATGAACAAGATGAGAGGGAGTTTGGGGTGTTTTTGCAGTGACAGAAAAACAAAAAAAGATGCATAAAACTCATTGATACTTTTAATTATTGCTATGTATCTAACCTCCATCATGGTTAGAAAATAAATCAGTTTGCATGTATTTTTTGTTTTAAAAATAGGGATTTTATCCCTTTATTCCTATGTAAATCATTAAAATTATGTGATTTACAGTTTTTCTCCATTGGTTTGGCTCATTTCTTGAAACAGAAATTACATTCTCAAAATAACATGGACAAACCTCCAAACCTCTTGGCAAATGTTCACAACAGAATGGCATTTCTCATTCATTTTGTCAAATGGCAAATGCCTTAGTATATGTCTCAATTGTCTCAGTGCATCTTTGCAAATGATTAGGTACAAGTAGCCTACAGTTATACAGTTAGCCCACATTTAGCACATTTTCCAAATGAATAGATCCTGTAGATCTAAACTGATTAGTTGATTCCCAGTCTAATGATCATTCTCTCCAAAACATGTCAGCATGATTTCATTGTATAAGTACTCGCATGCACAACTGTCTGTTCAATTGTGAAAATTGGTCAAGAACATAATACCATGAATACCATATATGAATTTCTTTGAATATTTGATAAATTGATGACAGTCATTGACAGTCAGTTGAAACTAGACTAACGAAGGGGAAGTGTCACACACAGGTGTGTTCCATGATTGTGTGCTGCCAAACACAGATATATAGAGCTTGACCAGAGCCAGTCCGATCTCTGAACATGAATACAGGGAGTGCAGAATTATTAGGCAAATGAGTATTTTGTCCACATCATCCTCTTCATGCATGTTGTCTCACTCCAAGCTGTATAGGCTCGAAAGCCTACTACCAATTAAGCATATTAGGTGATGTGCATCTCTGTAATGAGAAGGGGTGTGGTCTAATGACATCAACACCCTATATCAGGTGTGCATAATTATTAGGCAACTTCCTTTCCTTTGGCAAAATGGGTCAAAAGAAGGACTTGACAGGCTCAGAAAAGTCAAAAATAGTAAGATATCTTGCAGAGGGATGCAGCAGTCTTAAAATTGCAAAGCTTCTGAAGCGTGATCATCGAACAATCAAGCGTTTCATTCAAAATAGTCAACAGGGTCGCAAGAAGCGTGTGGAAAAACCAAGGCGCAAAATAACTGCCCATGAACTGAGAAAAGTCAAGCGTGCAGCTGCCAAGATGCCACTTGCCACCAGTTTGGCCATATTTCAGAGCTGCAACATCACTGGAGTGCCCAAAAGCACAAGGTGTGCAATACTCAGAGACATGGCCAAGGTAAGAAAGGCTGAAAGACGACCACCACTGAACAAGACACACAAGCTGAAACGTCAAGACTGGGCCAAGAAATATCTCAAGACTGATTTTTCTAAGGTTTTATGGACTGATGAAATGAGAGTGAGTCTTGATGGGCCAGATGGATGGGCCCGTGGCTGGATTGGTAAAGGGCAGAGAGCTCCAGTCCGACTCAGACGCCAGCAAGGTGGAGGTGGAGTACTGGTTTGGGCTGGTATCATCAAAGATGAGCTTGTGGGGCCTTTTCGGGTTGAGGATGGAGTCAAGCTCAACTCTCAGTCCTACTGCCAGTTTCTGGAAGACACCTTCTTCAAGCAGTGGTACAGGAAGAAGTCTGCATCCTTCAAGAAAAACATGATTTTCATGCAGGACAATGCTCCATCACACGCGTCCAAGTACTCCACAGCGTGGCTGGCAAGAAAGGGTATAAAAGAAGAAAAACTAATGACATGGCCTCCTTGTTCACCTGATCTGAACCCCATTGAGAACCTGTGGTCCATCATCAAATGTGAGATTTACAAGGAGGGAAAACAGTACACCTCTCTGAACAGTGTCTGGGAGGCTGTGGTTGCTGCTGCACGCAATGTTGATGGTGAACAGATCAAAACACTGACAGAATCCATGGATGGCAGGCTTTTGAGTGTCCTTGCAAAGAAAGGTGGCTATATTGGTCGCTGATTTGTTTTTGTTTTGTTTTTGAATGTCAGAAATGTATATTTGTGAATGTGGAGATGTTATATTGGTTTCACTGGTAAAAATAAATAATTGAAATGGGTATATATTTGTTTTTTGTTAAGTTGCCTAATAATTATGCACAGTAATAGTCACCTGCACACACAGATGTCCCCCTAAAATAGCTAAAACTAAAAACAAACTAAAAACTACTTCCAAAAACATTCAGCTTTGATATTAATGAGTTTTTTGGGTTCATTGAGAACATGGTTGTTGTTCAATAATAAAATTATTCCTCAAAAATACAACTTGCCTAATAATTCTGCACTCCCTGTAGACAAGGCCAAGCAAACGGACAAGGAGAAGTTCTCCCTCAAGGAAGAGGAGGAAGAAGAAGAAGAGGAGGACTGAGAATGCGTGGTGGAGGAATAGGAGGAAGAGGCTGAGGTGCGCGAAGACACTGTGCTGTCCCAAATGAAATTCGGGCCACAATTATAGACCATGTCATAAACCATGGCCTCACAATGGCAGAGGCAGGTCGTCGAGTGCAACCTAATGTGCCTCGCTCTACAGTCTCCTCCATCATCCAAACCTTTCGCAGGGAAAACAGGTATGTACTCTATGTAATCTATGATGGAATTATATGTTGTATAGGACAGGGCACTGTGCGTGAGGCAAAAAATGTATAACTTACTGTAGAGATTTTGTGTGCATCTGCCTACAGTAGTAGGTCTATACTAGCAGGTGGAGAGGACTAGTGGAATGTTGTGATACTAAATATGACAAGAAAGATATTGAACAAATTACTGTAAACTATGGAATTACATAATTCATACAGTTTAGAGTAGTATTCCAGCCACTGTGCAATGTTGCATTAGGATTGTGGTGAAGTTACTGTGAGTAAAACAATAATACAATTACACTGGTAACTTACTGTATTCTGTTCTATGTGTAGGATTGGACGACAACCTCACGTGGGTGGCAGAGGAAAACTGCTCAATGAACAACAGGAAAGAGAGATTTGTAACATGGTGATGGCAGATAATGCCATCACATTGAGACAGATCCGTGATGCCGTCCTTCAGGACAATCACATATTCCACAATATAAACACAATAAGCATCTCCACAATAGACCGGGTTTTGAAGAAGCATCAGATGACAATGAAACAAGTCTACAGGGTACCATTTGAGAGGAACTCTGACAGAGTGAAGGAGCTGCGCTACCAGTATGTAGATGTAAGTCAGTCACTGGTTGTCTCTCATTATAACCTTACCTGTAATCACAGTAAGCAGTAGTTCACTTATTTGGTTTCAATACCTCCTTTACCTGATTTCAGAATCAGTATTTGCTTCATCTGACTTCAAATATTTCAACAGAAAACTGCAGTTTACTGTATGATACAATTCTCATTATAATCCTTATTTTGTTGTCTCCCAATCAAATCTATCTAATACTGTAGGTTTTACTGTAACATCTCAGTGAGTCATCAGTATTTCCCACTCCCCTTTCTATCAAATACCCCTACAGTACTTCCTCATAGGCCTATCACTAGTTTAGAACCACTGGAGTAGTGGCCTGTAGTATACTGAACCTGTGGGGGAGAACATGTAATTGTCTAACTGTAGTATATGACTCTTCTGTATGACTGATTTTATGTTCTTTACTCTATTTTAGAGAATAATGGCATTGGAAGGACATGAGACCCCTCACATCCTGGTGTTCGTGGATGAAGCTGGCTTCAACCTGGCCAAGGGCCGAAGACGTGGCCGTAACATTATTGGCCACTGGGCCACAGTGGATGTCCCAGGTCAGTGAGGGGGCAATATAACTATGTGTGCTGCCATTTCTGAAAAGGGTGTGGCCACTCACATCCCCAGTCTTGGCCCATACAACACACACAAGCTCCTCATCTTCTTGGATCGCCTTTATACCAATTTTATCCCTGAAAATGAGAGAGGTCTCATAGGGCCTCACCTACCCATTTATGTAATTGTGTGGGACAATGTCAATTTCCCCCATAGCCCACTCATTAGGGGCTGGTTTGCAACGCATCCAAGGATGGTCATGGGGTTCCTACCACCTTACTCTCCTTTCCTCAATCCGATAGAGGAGTTTTTCTCTGCTCGGAGGTGAAGAGTGTATGAGCATCATGCTCAGGATCAGCCGTCCCTGCTCCATGCTATGGACGCAGCATGTGATAACATTACAGGAGATCAATGCAGGGGATGGTTGCAGCATGCACGCCGTTTCTTCCCTTGTTGCATCGCAAGAGAAAGTATCCGCTGTGATGTGGACGAGAATCTGTGGCCAGACGGACAACAGCGTGTAAATAATCAGGAGGGTGAAGACAGTGGACAAGAGCGGGAGATTGAGTACAGCGACCACTGAATAAGTCCTTGTTTTCTGATTTTGTGTTCATAGAATTTACTACTGTAATGTACATTTTCTTTTTACATATGTATGAAACTTTCTTTGCGTGTGAATATAAAATGGTTATAATTTCCTTGGTAGTGTGAGTGCAATCTGTGATGTCAAACCTTGGGGGATACTCTTTTCTGTTGTATATTGTTGGTCCTCTGCCATAGTGACAAAACATTTTGTATGGCAGTACTCACACAATGCCAAAGGGACGATGCATTTTGGGGGCACTGACTATTCAGATTAGCAAGAAATGTAGTTTTGACACATGAGTGAACTGTTTTAGGAGAGATATGAGCTTTTGCAGGTGGACCATGTTGTTGTGATCAACCATCCAGGTTTACTTTGACAAAAGCACCAAGAATGATGAGAATGTCCAATCTGTGTCGAGAAATGAGCCAAAGCTATTGAGAAGGATCTTCGCCATTTTGGAGACATTGACTGTTTAGATGAGAAAGTGATTTAGATTGAAGCCTGAGGGAACAGTTTTGGAAGAGATATGAGCTTTTGCAGGTGAGCTATAGTGTTGTGCTGAACTGTGCCAAACTTTGCCAAATGATCTTAGAGTTTTGAGAATGTAATTTCTGTTTCAAGAAATGAACCAAACCAATGGAGAAAAACTGTAACTGGTATTTAAAGGGTTAAAATTCTGAATTGGTATGATATTTTGGTCTTGATGAACAGCACTGATGCTCATTTAAAAAATCAAGTCAATGAAAGTAGAAAAATGTTTTAATATATATGAATTTTATAGCATTTTGTAAACACAAAAAGGGGGTGGCCATTTATGGCTACGAACAAGCTGAGAGGTATTTTTTTTTTTTCTGCACAAAAAATAATATGCATATAAAATCATTGATACTTTTAATTATTGCTATGCATCTAACCTCCATCATGGTTAGGAAACAAATTAGTTTGCATGTATTATTTAGAAAATGAAATTTTGATTTTCATGAACAGCACTGATGCTAATTTAAAAAATCAAGTCAATGAAAGTGGATTTTTTTTGTTTTTCTGTCACTGCACACACACACACACACACACACACACAAAACAAAGATGCATAAAACTCATTGATACAGTTAATTATTGGTATACATCTAACCTGCATCATGGTTAGAAAATAAATCAGATGGCATGTATTTTTTGGAAAAAAAAGTTGGGGTTTTGTGATTTTTTCCATTTGTGAGAAATTTGGAGAAGGTGCTAAAACCAAACCGAGTCTGTAAAATTCCTACACAGCAGTTTCTACATGTTTCAGTCACAGCTGGGGCATGTTTGATACACAGCCATAAGCACGCCACTAAATTTATGATAAACTTATCATAGCTGATCTTAAGACCTCATTAGCAAAATGTAGTATGATGATAATTTCTTTGTAGATCACTTAATGATAAAAAAAACAAAAAAAAAAAACAGAAATGAGTCCAGTGTCTTTGCTGTTGTATGTACAGTCTTTGCTGGAGATTCTTCCATTTCTTTAAAAACAAATGACTTTCAGACCGTTCTTCTTTTGTAAATGTGAGCAGGATTATATAAAAGAGTACATTTTTGTTAAAAAATATCTGGCCTCTTACAAAGGCCCTATTTTTATGTTTTCATCACACTTATATTTTTCAAATCATCAACACAATTTTTTGTAATAAAATAATACAACAAGCAGTTTTCAGACAGTGAAGCTTGCAAAATCCACAAGGCCCTAACCGACAAATTAATTGTCCCTAAACTACTAATCATGAGCCGCTCAAATTCATAGAGATCTGGAAAGGTTTACAAAGACATTTCTAAGGATTTGGGGAATCCAGTAAACACGAGCACTCCCAGAAGTTGTGGACACAAAGGCAAAAAAAAAAAAAAAAAAAAATGACGGGCCAAAAAGAACACAAATCCTTCCACAAAACATCTTGATGATCACTAAGAGCTGTTTTGACTCACTGCACTAAACTGAATCTTCAATAGTGAGAGAAATATTTCCGAAAAACACCATCATTAAAGTCAAACACCATGCTGTTACTGTGATGGCCCAGAGTTCCTTTACTACTTCAGGACTGGCATTAATTCATCAGGTCCTGAGTTTAAGTTTAATCATGTTTGGGATTCACAGCGGGAAATTGATCCAAAGCACACAAGCAGGTCCCACTCTCAATGCAACACAACTCTTTGTGTAGACTAATCAGAGTCTGGACTTTAATGAAATTGAGGTACTTGACATGACTGGAAAACTCTATATTGGGTCTTAATTAAGACAATTCTGAAAGTAGATTGGACCAAAATAGCCCCCAGTAATGTCAACCATTCATTATTAGTTACTGTAAATGCTTGATGGTGGTTGTTGCTATCAGGGCTTCCACACCTGTTTATTAGAGAGCAACATGTTTTCACATTAGACGAGATAGTTCTGGTTTGCTTTTCTCTACTTCATAAATGAAATCATCCCTGTAAAACTGCTTTTTGTATTGATCCAGGTTATCTTTGTTAGATGATTTGAAACATTTAAATGTGACAAAAAAAAGCATTAAAAAAATCTGACTTTTCACTGTATTGTACCTGTTATGTCCCCACAAAGAGGTCTAGGGGTGTGAGTGTGGGGACCAGTAACCAGTAACAGTCCGGAAAAAGAATAAGAAGGAAGAGAGGGATATTATACCCCTTATGTCAAACTGAGTGATTTATGGCCTGGTCAAGGTGATCCGCGGTGTGAGCGGACCAAAACTTTCGCCCGCTTTAAGTTGATAGAAATAGATTTCACCCTCTGGGAGGCTGAAAGCATAGCCCCCAAACCCCCCATTGTTGAGAGGGAATCTCTCCTCCAACGGGATAGCAGCTGCTGGCTGCACTCTGCAAAGATGCAATCTTCTGAGTTGCACTGGTGTGGCAGAGGTTCTGTAGCTGGTTACGGGGGTCTGAGAGACCACAGTGAGGTTGGTAGGTCTGGTGGCCATGTTGTTTGTGAAAAAAGGAGAAAACTTGTTTTTTCTGAGAGAAAAAAACCCAGTTAAATTTAAGTTGAAATGTTAGATTATTTATCCTGAGTGAGAGCCAGCCAGTGAGCCTATCGTTGAGAAGGTAAATCCAAGCTGAGCGCTATTGGCTAGCCGGGGTGCGAATGAGAGCCGCCCCTTAGTTATGTGATTGGCAGCAGGGCAGTTAGGTACACCTGGGAGGCGGGGTTGGGCTCGGGTGCAAATTTTCAAACTAGGCAATGGAGCATTCGCTTGCTGAGCCAGGGAACGAACAAGTAGGAAAAAACGGTGCTCTGGCTGCAGTTCGGTGAGAGTGAGAGCGAAAGGAGGACTTAGACTCTGTGCGAAATTTTAGAGGGAGCTAGTGAGAGGGCTGGTTTTTTGAAGAAAAAAGACTAAGGGTTTTTTCAGGATTTTTCCCTGTTATCGAGTATAAGGGTTAGGGTATACGAGGGGTTCCCTACAAGTTATTCTAGGGGTTTTTGGATAGAAATACGGAGGATTTTTTCAGGAGTTTCTCCCTGCTTATTTCCTAAGGATCGGGGTTTGGGAGCGGGGAGAGAGTTTTATCGAGCAATTGTATGGGGTTTTTTTGTGGTGCGTTTTTTTGGGAGAAAATAGTTTTTTAAGAAAGTTTTTTATGTTGGGAGCAGCGGTGCGTTTATGCATGGAGTGGGAGCAACGGGGATTGCGAGAGTTTTTTGCGATTCTGAGTTTGATTTTAAATCTCCTTGTTCGGATTAAACAAATGCATATAAATTGAAATAAAGTTTTCCCCCAAGGCATGCACCCTGTACGTCTAGCCATACTGAACGTTACAAAGCACAAGTTTAACTAAGCACATTTATACTGTGCTCACGCGCTGACCCACCACCAGAGGGCGTTTTTTTAAGCATAAAAAAGTAAAAACTTTTTTAATAGCTTAAAAATAAAAGAATGCTATTTGATATAAAAAAAAATCTTTCTAAATAATCAATTAGTAGGTTTTGGGGGGAAGAAAAAGCAATGAGCTATGAACTAGCATATTTTGGATGAATATCATAATTTTTATGAAAATCATATTTTTATGAATATCATATTTTTTATGAATATCATATTTTTTTTACTTCCTTTATTACTTTATTACTTCCTAGGGTCATAAAGTTTTATTGGGGGGGGGGATAAATCACTCAGTTTGACATAAGGGGTATAATATCCCTCCTGAAGGAAAACAGACAGAGTTGTTCTATAATAATACAGTTTTTTCTTTACAAATAATATATCCTTATTTACAAATGACCTTAACTTAGAGAACCGGCAACGCCGTTCTACCAATAATGCCAAAGGAACAAAGGAAACAATCACAGCAACAAAAGAAAAACTACCAAACAAATAAGGGAGGCACTTCCCACTTCTCACACTTCATATTTTACTTCTCACCAAGGGGAGATACGTCCAGGGCCCACAAGCCCATCTACTCACCACTTGCAAGGAGGCTGTCTGTCCAAAACCTAGCAGAAAACCGTGTAGAGCCACCGAGAGAAAAAAACACCTTGCTGACCGCTCATCCCCATCTTATATAGCCTCAGAGGTGATTGCTGACTGGGCCCAGGTGGAAACAAGGCTAATCAAAAGTGTCTGTCCTGGGGAGAGAGAGGAGAGTGAGAGAGACAGAGGGGGTAGGAGTGGCAAGAGAGGAGGAGGCGGAGGGAGCGGGCAAACACCCCACCCACACACTCCCACAGCCTCACAGGATGTAACATCCCCCCCCCCCTTACATTCAAGCTCTACCAAAACAACAACAACACCTTATTGTGAGCTGCGTGAGAGTGCATCAGCTACTATATTTGCAGTACCTTTTTTGTGTTTGATCACCAGATTACAATCCTGGGCGAGCAGTGCCCAGCGCATCAGTCACTGGTTGTGGTTGTACATCCGGTTCAGAAAAATGAGGGGATTGTGATATGTGAACACGGTCACTGGGGAAGAGCTGGAGCCCACATACACTGCGAAATGCTGCAGAGCCAGAAGCAGAGCTAAGGCTTCCTTCTCTATGGTAGAGTAGTTCAGCTGATGGCGTTTGAACTTCGCAGAGAAATAACAGACGGGATGGCACACACCCTCCTCCTCATCCTGCAGTAGAACAGCCCCGGTTCCGGTGGCACTGGTGTCGACCTCTAGCTTAAAGGGTCGAGAGAAGTTAGGAGCCGCCAAGACAGGGGTGCTGCACAAGAGGGATTTTGCCGAGTCAAAGGCATGCTGACACTCAACTGACCATTCAAAAGGCACCTTTGGGCTACACAGTTTGGTTAGCGGAGTCTCAACCACAGAAAGGTTTTTACAGAAACACTGGTAATATCCGGTCATACCTAGGAACCGCGTCAGTTCCCGTCTAGTGGTTGGAATCGGGTAGTCTAGGATTGCAGCAATCTTCGCCTCCACAGGGCGGACCTGTCCAAACCCCACCTGCTTACCTAAGTAAGTGACTGCTGCCTTACCAAACTCGCATTTAGCGAGATTGAGGGTCAACAAGGCCTCGGCTAGCCGCTGAAACACTGTCCTCAGGAGGGACATATGATCTGCCCACGTGTCTGTGTATAGCACTACATCATCTAGATACACATTGCACTGGGGCACATCTCCCAACACCAACTGCATTAAACGTTGAAAGGTAGCTGGGGCATTTTTCATAACAAAGGCCATTACTGTATATTGCATGAAGTGGTCAGGGGTGACAAACGCAGAAATATCTGAAGCTCTTGAAGTCATAGGCACCTGCCAGTAACCTTTAAGGAGATTGAGTTTGGTAATGAATTTGGCAGGGCCTATGCTGTCGATGCAGTCTTCCATACGATAAAGTGGAAACGAGTCAGAGACCGTTACAGCATTTACCTTCCGTACCTTCTGTGCAGAAACGGGGTGTGCCATCAGACTTAGGCATCAGTAGACATGGGGAGCTCCAGGGGCTACAACTAGGTTGTGCCAAGCCGTTTTCTACTAAGTACTCAACTTCCTTTTTCATCACCTCACGTTTGTCGACGGGGCAGCAGTATGCATGCTGCTTGATTGGGGCTGCATTACCAACATCAATGTCATGCTCATAAACATTGGTACGGGAGGGTACATCGCTAAAGAGAAAAGGGTAGGAGTGCAACAAGTCAAGTACATCTTTACAGTGGGAGGGAGGAAGATGAGACAGGTGGGTCTCGGCCTTATCTGAAAAAACAGAATTTGACAACCGCCCACATTGCTGTCCCTCAGAAAGGGTACACAGATCATCATCAACCTTAACTTCTACACTTAGCAGGGTAACAGGGACTGAACCGGGAACAACCGCCCAAGCGGTGTCTGATGGTTCTGTCATGCTGCTGTCTCTGGTATGGTATTGTTTCAGCATGTTAACATGGCATAGGTGAGTTTTCCTTCTGTGTTCTGGGGTTTTGAGAATACAGTTGGTGTCAGACACTTTTTTCACTATCACATAGGGGCCTGAGAAATGAGCCATGAGGGCAAACTTAGGCACGGACAGCAACACAAGAACTTTGTCCTCAGGCTGAAACTGTCTTTCCACTGCTTTTTGATCAAATCGTCTCTTCGTGTTTGCCTGGGATACACAGAGAGTCTCTTTTGCTAACAAAGTAGCCCATTGCCACCAGTCCTTACATGTTTTTTCTCAAACTCCACCACATTAGTTTTAGGCACACAACCGCTGAGAAAACTCTCCTTCAGCACCTTTAGTGGACCCCGCACATCATGTCCAAACACCAGGGTAGCTGGGCTGAACCCCAAAGAATCCTGGTTCGCATCACGTATAGCGAACAATACAAAAGGGACTCCTTCATCCCAGCTTTTTCCCGTGTCATGGCAATACTTACTCAACATTGCCTTCAGAGTTTGCCACCACTCAAGTGCGCCTTGTGACTCTGGGTGATAAGAACTAGACACAGAATGAGAAACTCCAAAGGACTGTAAAGTCCGTTTAAAATCCCTGGACTAGAAATTGATACCCTGATCTGTCTGCACAATTTTCGGGAGGCCAAAGGGGGTAAAGAATTTGACTAGTTCTTTGGTAATGCTTGGTGTGGTGATTCTCCGCAGCGAAATCGCCTCGGGGAATCGAGTGGACACACGCATTATAGTTAACAAGAACTGATTCCCTGCCCGTGTCTTTGGTAAGGGGCCAACACAGTCTACCAGGATATGCTCAAATGGTTCACCAACAGGAGGGATAGAACGTAGAGGGGCAGGGGGCTGGTTCGGTTTACCCACAAGCTGGCAATTCTGACAGGTGTTACAAAACTGCACTACATCTGCTTTCATTGCCGGCCAAAAGAAATGCTGCAGTATACGGTCATACGTTTTGGTGACACCCAAATGACCTGACCATGAATGATCATGTGCTAACTGTAGCACATGCCGCCGCAGACTTGTCGGAACCACTATCTGCTGCTCTGTACTCCAGTCTTCGCCAGACCTTGGGGTCCACTTGTGCATCAATAAACCTTCCCAAATGAAAAATGTCTGCTTCTTGCACCCTTCACCACCATTATCCTGAGCTGCAGCGGTAAAACACTTAACTATTGAAGGGTTCTCTTTCTGAGCCTTTACAAGTGCTTCCCGAGTGAGCAGAAAAGGAGCTTCAGATTCAGGAGCTGGCTCAACCACACTTTGAGCCGACTCTAAAGCTCCATTATCTCCTTCATCAGTACAGGGAATCACTTCCTTCTCTAGAATAGAGCCAGCTCTCATGGATTGAGCAGCTCTCATTTCTAGACATCTGGTTAATTTTATTATCTTCTGAATAACTTTGCCTCTTCACTATGTTTGACACTGCTCCTGTGAAAAATAAGGCCTCAAATCAGAAGTACCTGACTCCATGGTATAATTCTCAAACACGTAGCCTACAGCAGATAACCCTTAAGCTGGAGAGGAAATGGCATGTCACAAATTTAGAAGATCATCATTTAGCCTGGACAAATAGTTTGCTGCTTTATAAGAAAGCCCTCAGCAAAGCCAGAACATCTTACTATTCGTCACTGATTGAAGAAAATAAAAACTACCCTAGGTTTCTCTTCAGCACTGTAGCCAGGCTGACAAATAGTCAGAGCACTGTTGAGCCAACAATCCCTTTAACGTTAACTAGTAATGACTTCATGAACTTCTTCACAAACAAAATTTTTATCATTACAGAAAGAATTACCAATAATCATCCCACAGATGTAATAATATCTACAGCTACTTTCAGTACTATTCATATTCATTTAGAGTGTTTTTCTCCAATTGATCTTTCTGAGTTAACTTCAATAATTACTTCCTCCAAACCATCAACGTGTCTTTTAGACCCCATTCCTACAAAACTGCTCAAAGACGTTCTGCCATTAATTTATGCTTCAATCTTAAATATGATCAACCTATCCTAATAATTGCCTATGTGCCACAGGCCTTAAAGCTGGCAGTACTTAAACTTTACTTAAAAAGCCATCTCTAGACCCAGCATTCTTAGCTGGATCTAGAGATGGCCGATCAATAACCTTCCTTTCATATGAAAAATCCTTGAAAGAGTAGTTGTCAAACAGCTAACAGGTCATCTGCAGAGGAAGGGCTTATTTGAAGAGTTTCAATCAGGTTTCAGTGCTTATGGCCTCTGAGAGTGGACTCATCTCTATGCTTGTGCTGGTAGACCTCAGTGCAGCGTTTGATACTGTCGTCCATAATATCCTGTGTTTTCTCTTTCTTTCTTCAAGAAGTTGCAGTAATTGACAAGAGGGGAAATCTCCAACCAAGGTAAGACAGTCTTGGCTGATTCTCTGTAAAATATATTTCTATGATTATGTGGAAATTATCTGATTTATAGTCGTACTGTTAGGCCTGCACTCGCAGGCCTCGCTAACCAAGAGACTTCTCACCATAAACAAAGCAAGACAATCAGAGCTCAATCAGTTTTTACTCGCGCAAGGGAAGCCTGGTCGGGTCTCAGAGTTACAAGCTCTTCAGCCGAGCTCAGCTGACTTCAAAACTCCAGTCTCCCCTCACAGTCTTTTATTGAACGAAAACAGTTACCCAGCCCCCATTGTAAAACCCATATGGTGTGTTGTAAAAGCTAAGGCACTGTGTGTGTGTGTGTGTGTGTGTGTGTGTGTGTGTGTGTGTATAGATGACTTCCTGGTTACAACTGTTTTAACAACATCTCCAGTGATAAAAAGGGTCATCTCCCCTCACCCCTTATATGACTTAACCCCTTTAATGGTCCACCATATACAAAGCACAGGTAAGCCCATAAAGGGCAGGGAGTAAACATTCCTTAGCAAATGACGAAACCAGAATCTTA
Organism: Pelmatolapia mariae; assembly: GCF_036321145.2. Taxonomy (NCBI): domain Eukaryota; kingdom Metazoa; phylum Chordata; class Actinopteri; order Cichliformes; family Cichlidae; genus Pelmatolapia; species Pelmatolapia mariae. The sequence goes on from NC_086229.1 coordinate 12,129,909, forward strand.
CATGCAATTTAGGACAAGGTTTACAAATTTTAAGCACAACTATGACAACTTTTAACAAAATCACTCCAACATTTCCCTCCTGTTTTTCATTTTTGTTGGTCACTCCTATGTAATACATTTTCATCCATGCACCACTTGTGCTTGATATTTTCAGTGCAGGCATCACTTACACACAGGCATCTGCCGTGTCATTCACCTCATATTGCTGCAGAAGCATATAATTAATAAATGTGTTAGCAGTTATCTTACTTATCATTGATCTGAAACACACGGCAAATTGCACCCTTCAAAAAAGCAAAACAAAGTTAACAATCCAAAAACAGGAGTTAACACTTTCAAATTCATATGCCACCATGGTCCAGACAACAACCAAGCGGTCCAGCCTTGTGGTGCGTTTCCTCCTCGTGTGTGGACACATATTCCTGCAGAGGGTTTAAGTTCTGCAGTGCTTCAGAAATGTCTCCTTCAGTCGTATATCCATAATTGTCCATATGGCCAGAGTCTAAATGTGTGTAGACAGGGGCATGTGGACCCAGACATAGCAGTTGGACACTTCTATAAAGTCCATGTGTATAACCTGAAAGGTGTGACTGCAAACATTTTTTGAAAAGGGATTGAATCCTACTGTATGAAAATGTTGTTCTAGTGCTGTTATCATCTCTCCTGTTGAGACATGACATACAAGACTGCTGCAATTTTGAGCCATGGGCGATAAGTTCTTATGGTGCAAGCTTGCTCCTTTTGTGAGCCACATCTGTTTTCCTGCTGTAGGTTGAAGGGCAGAACACGTTGTACACCCTGTAGTCTTCCTCAACGTCACCGTAGGATCACTTTCCACCTTTGTTTTTGGATTTTGCTGTCGTTCAAAATCTCCTCATGACAATCTCTAGGAAGCCAAGTCGTACAGCCCTCTGCCTTAACTCCTCTCTGGGTTGTCAGCTGTGCTGGAAATGGTCCTTGCTTCTCACTGGTTCTCTTGAAGCCTTCTCACCTGGGCATCTGCACCTCAGTCTCTCCTTCCATACCACTCACGTCATGGTACCTGCAATTTAATAATGAAAACTACCCCGGAAAGCCCTCTTTTGCCACATGGTCCTTGCCATGCATCACATCAACACAATTAAAGATGCACAATAAAGTTGCACATTCTCTCTTAAAAATTCCAGGCCTTCTCCCCCGTAGTAGCTCCGCTCCAGGCCTGTAAATCTGTGTTATGGAAAAAAACATTAGCCAGTGGTATTCATGTTAAGTCTGTTTAACTCTTAGCTCCGCCTGGAGCCTGCATCCACACCACTATTGCCTGGAAATACTTGCACAGGTGTAGAGTCGCCCTCTCTTTACTTACTGTTTTGTTGCTTCTAGTTCACGGGCAGGGTCTCAGCATCCCGGCAATCGTCATCCACCGAGGGGAATAATTGCACTTTTTTTGCAATTTATGTAGTTACTATGGGTTTAATGCATAGATATTATTAAAATTTGGGCTATAACAGTTGCATTGATGTATAGCAACTTCAAATGCTCCCAAAAGTGGCACTACAGCATGTAAAAATATAAAGATAAGCTCTGGCGGACTTGGTTAGACAAACATTGATTATTAACCAGACATTGATCCCGTGTTTTCTCTTTCTTTCTTCAAGAAGTTGCAGTAATTGAGAAGAAGGAAAACTCCAACCAAGGTAAGACATTCTTGCCTGATTCGCTGTAAAATATATTTCTATGAGTATGTGGAAACAATCTGATTTATAGTTGTACTGTTAGGCCTGCACTCACAGGCCTTGCTAACTCAGAGACTTCTCATCATAAACAAAGTAAGACAATCAGAGCTCAATCAGTTTTTACTTGCGTAAGGGAAGCCTGGTCGGGTCTCAGAGTTACAAGCTCATCAGCCGAGCTCAGCCGACTTCAAAACTTCAGTCTCCCCTCACAGTCTTTTATTGAACGAAAACAGTTACACAACCCCCCATTGTAAAACCCATATGGTGTGTTCTAAAAGCTAAGGCACTGTGTGAGTGTATGTGTGAGTGTGTGTGTGTGTGTGTGTGTGTGTGTGAGTGTATAGATGACTTCCTGGTTACAACCGTTTTAACAACATCTCCAGTGATAAAAAGGGTCATCTCCCCTCACCCCTTTCAATTCAATTCAGTTCAATTCAATTTTATTTATATAGCGCCAAATCACAACAAATGTCGCCTCAAGGCGCTTTATACTGTACAGTAGATTGCACAATAATAAATACAGAGAAAAACCCAACAATCATATGACCCCCTATAAGCAAGCACTTTGGCAACAGTGGGAAGGAAAAACTCCCTTTTAACAGGAAGAAACCTCCGGCAGAACCAGGCTCAGGGAGGGGCGGCCATCTACTGCGACCGGTTGGGGTGAGAGAAGGAAAACAGGATGAAAGACATGCTGTGGAAGATAGACAGAAGTTAATAACAGATATGATTCGATGCAGAGACGTCTATTAACACATACTGAATGAGAAGGGTGACTGGAAAGGAAAAATTCAATGCATCATGGGAATCCCCGGCAGCCTACGTCTATTGCAGCATAACTAAAGGAGGATTCAGGGTTACCTGGTCCAAAAGTAGAGATAGTGTCTGTCTCCCGAATCCAAACTGGAAGCAGGTTCCTTAGAAGAGGGGCCTGAAAACTAAAGACTCTCACTTGCATTCTACTTTTAAATACTCTAGGAACAACAACTATGCCTGCAGTGCTAGAGCGAAGTGGTCTAATGGGGTTATATAGTACTAGAAGGTCAATAAGATAAGACGGGACCTGATTATTTAATATGTTGTACAGTATGTGAGGAGCAGGATTTAAGCCAAAACAGTAGAAAAATGCTCTCACTTTCTAGTCCCTGTCAGTACTCTTGCTGCAGCATTTTGGATTAATTGAAGGCTTTTCATGGCGTTTTAGGACATTCTGATAATAATGAATGACAATAGTCCAGCCTAGAAGTAATAAATGCATGAACTAGTTTTTCAGCATCACTCTGAGACAGGATATTTTAAATTTTAGAGATGTTGTGCAGGGAGGATCCAGAGTAAGAATCTGGTTAGATACCATATTTCTAAGATTTTCAGGGCCGAGTACAATAACCTCAGTTTTATCTGAATTAAGAAGCAGAAAGTTAGCGGCCATCCAGGTCTTTATGTCTTTAAGACATTCCTGCAGTTTAACTAATTGGTCTGTGATACCTGGCTTCATGGATAGATAGAGCTGAGTGTCATCTGCATAGCAGTGAAAATTTATGCTATGTCTTCTAATGATGCTGCCTAGGGGAAGCATGTATAATGTAAATAGAATTGGTCCTAGCACTGAACCCTGTGGAACACCATAATTGACCTTAGTGTGTGAAGAGGACTCTCCATTTACATGTACAAATTGGAGTCTATTAGATAGATATGATACAAACCACTGCAGTACAGTACCTGTAATACCTACAGCATGTTCTAATCGCTCTAATAGGATATTATGGTCAACAGTATCGAACGCTGCACTAAGGTCTAGCAGGACAAGCACAGAGATGAGTCCACTGTCAGAGGCCATAAGAAGATCATTTGTAACCTTCACTAAAGCTGTTTCTGTGCTGTGATGAGCTCTGAAACCTGACTGAAACTCTTCAAAGAAGCCATTCCTCTGCAGATGATCTGTTAGCTGTTTGACAACTACAATGTAAAAAAGAAAAAGTTGAGAAAACGTAAAATTTCAAGGCAACATGATGCAAGAGATTTTTGAGTTTTCTCAACTTTTGCCAACTGTTGTTGACTTAACTAAGATTTTTAAGTTCTGTCAACTTGGATCTACTTGTTCACCTAATTAGGATAATCTTGTAAGTCTAACAAAGAAATTCTGGTTGCAATGCCATGTATTTTTGCCTTCAGCAAACAAAGATATTCCTGTTGAATTAACATACAATTATTCCTCCAATGTCATGTATTCCTAAATTCACCAAACACAGATATTCTTGTTGAATAATCATACAATTCTTACTCCAGTGAGTTGAAAATTTACCTATATAAATAAAGGAAAATGTATGCTGTTATTGTACTTGAAAAAACACTCAAACAGATATAGAATAAAACAAAGCACAACTGAATGTTATGTAAAAACGTATTTATTTTGTTCAACAGTGCTTTCAATATATTTCAGAAGGTCATGGGTAGTGGGGTGAATTTCTGTAAAAAAAAAAAAGCAAACAAACAGAAAAAAAAAACGTGTTGCCAGTTTCTTTTGGGTGCTTTGAGCACCCCAGCAGAGACATTAAAATTCCAGAGTCCAGAACCAAAAAAGAAAAGTGTCCAGCAGCTTTGTCATTCACGCCCGCACCCTGACTGTCTTGTAAAAGCTTAACTTAACTATTGCACACTAAATAGGGTAGTGCAACAAACAATTGCCTACACTGTAAAAAAGAAAATGTTGAGAAAACGTAAAATTTCAAGGCAACATGATGCAAGAGATTTTTGAGTTTTCTCAACTTTTGCCAACTGTTGTTGACTCAACTAAGATTTACAAGTTCTGCCAACTTGGATCTTCTTGTTCACCTAATTAGGATAATCCTGGAAGTTTAACGAAGAAATTCTGGTTTCAATGCCATGTATTTCTGCCTTCACCAAACACAGATATTCTTGTTGAGTAATCATACAATTCTTACTCCAGTGAGTTGAAAATTTAGCTATATAAACAAAGGAAAATGTATGTTGTTATTATACTTGAAAAAACACTTAATAAATAGATATAGAATAAAACAAAGCACAATTCAATGTTATCTAAAAGCTTATTTATTTTGTTCAACAGTCTTTTCAGTACATTTCAGAATGTCATGGGTAGTAGGGTGAATTTCTGTTAAAAAAAAACAAAAAGAAAGAAAGAAAAGAAATAACAAACAAACAAAAACGTGTTGCCAGTTTCTTTTGGGTGCTTTGAGCACCCCAGCAGAGACGTTAAAATTCCAGAGTCCAGAACCAAAAAAGAAAAGTGTCCAGCAACTTAATAATTCACACACACACACGCTGACCGTCTTGTAAAAGCTGAACATAACTATTGCACATTAAATAGGGTAGTGCTACAAACGATTGCCTATGTACCCAGACATTGACATTTTACACAGGCTTACTATGATGAACTATGGAAGTTAAAAGTTATAAGAAATGTTACCATCAATGAAGAGGAAACTAACACTATAACAAATCTTTTAAAATACTACAAGACAAATTTTCACCATATATTCTCAACAATACAGATTCATCTGACTAAAATTTACATTTCGAATAATGATTTATCCACTTCGCCTTCATAATGTCCGACCAGGCCAAAATAAGATGGCCTGAATTGCTTCAAAGGTAAAACTCATCTGCTTTGGATAATCAATGTTGAGGGCATACAGAAGGCCAAAGAGGTGTGCCAGGGCAGTAGAGAGATCTGGAATGTTATGTAGCACAATGTCCCCTTCCAACACAACTGCATGTTCTCGCACAGACGTATCAGCATCGTCATCTTGTAGGATGGTGAGGATGGCAACTGATGCACCGTTCAACACTGGTTCCAAAATGTCAGTGTCCTGAAGAAAAGTAAAATATGAATTATTGAAAGCTAAGAAAAACTAAAGACAAAACAAATTTCTAAAGATTTCAACTTTAACCTCTATACCATGCTGGTCATTTGACCCATGGAGGTTTTAAGAAGAAAAAGCTTATTTTCTTTTAATTAATGCCACCTTGTGAGTTTTGTACAAAAATATTTTCTGCTATGGAACAACCACTAACAATGCCCAGCTGCTGCTCAGCAGAAAAAAAGGAGTGAGAGTTATGACAACTGCAATCCCCACTATAAAATTATCTGGACTGCACTGAGAAAGTGTACATTTCCAATTTGGATAAACTCATCCTTTAAAAACATCTCATAGCAATTAGTTTTACTTGCATTACTTTTTTGTACTTACTAAGCACTTCAGGAAAACCTCTGTTGCATCTTCTCTTGAGGAAAATGGGCAGGCCTCTCAGTGCCCGTTGGACACAGTGTTGGATGTCTAAAGAGTATTCAGTGGAAAACAAGAATTTCAATTAGTGAAGTAACATGGTGTACTATACACAATGCAAAATCAGAACTCTCATAGTAATGAAAGTAAAGCACAGGTCAGACCCAGCAACACGCAAAACGTACAAACCCCCCCCCCCAAAAAAAAAAAAAAAAACAACAACACCATGTTAACAATTTTACTTTCGTTTTACAAATTAAATAAAATACTGCCAAATAAGAACAAAGCAATGACTCATGACATTCATTTTTACTGACATATCCACTGATGTGTTTTGTTTGAAGCCAACATCTTTTTCAGTTTCTGTTAAGACAAAAGTATACTCTCTTCTAAAAATGTCAGATAAAGGAGCACTTCACTCACCTGTTCATCAAGTTTATCCAGGAGGTCTTCCATCTCCTCACCAAGAGCTCCCTTCTTAGACCAGTACAGTTTCAGCAGGCCAGGCACAACTTTGTCAAGGGATGCATTGAAGGTCCCCAGGAGGTCTTTGCTTGTGATCCGATGAAATTTTCAGATATCTAAACAATACATTCACCAAAATATTGTCATTTATTCAGCACAGAAAATTCCTGGGTAGCTGTCTTGGACAGTCTGCACCATGTTATATGCCTGACTGTGTCATCAACAGCAAAACTTACCTACTTCAAAAATCTCTCATGAATACGTCTTTTGCACAGGAATAGAAACATCCCCCACAAAACCCAGTATCAATATGAAAATACATATTATGTTCTAAGTTGCACCAAAATCTGTGACCAATCAGATTCTGTGACCTGCCTTAGTATTGTTAAGGCTCAAAAATATTGAGGGGGAATCCAAAAATAACCACAGATCCAGCCTGGTGCAATTAGACGGCATTTTAATGAATACACATGTGTGAGTCCGAACGCTGTGCAGATTTCAGCGTCGAACTACCTTACAATAGTCAAACAAAGGTTTTATAGGGTTGGGGGTGATACTGCTTCCCCCCCCTCTCAGACACAATACAGCATACGTCAACTCAAAAACTCAACTCAACTCAACTCAAAGGAGTCTATGTAATATGTGTATGTATGTGTCAGCTTCTGCTACCCTCTGTTTCACCCTTCACCTTTCCACTAGACAGAAGGCCAGCACAACTGAAACTCTGTGTGTGTATGTCTCGTCTGTCTGTGCGTGCAGAGTTTGCATGTGCTCTCTGAACCTTAGTTGACCTCAACTTAGGCAACCAGGCTAAGGCCATCCTGTGTGTAATGATCTTGACTTATATGTAAAATATAAAACAAATGTTTCAATCTAATACAACTACTTAAAGCATAATCAAAGCTTAATCAGAAATAAATGCATAAAAACAATAGCATCATCAAAACTGCTCCCCAGAATTATTGCACTGAGACTCTGCTTTCAGTTTCACTTCTGCAGAAGCCTGGCGTTTCCTGTCAGCCTGCAACTCAGTCTCTCACCCACTGAAGTCTGAACTTCAATGTAAGAATATAAAAACATTCAAAAGCCTTTAAAATTATAGATTCCACTCAACAGTTTAAAGTGGTTATAACTGCTCCTGTAATAAAGACTGATATAATACCAATATATTTGAACATCTGAATGCATCTGCATGCAACATCACTATTAATAATGAAATGGTAATATTGATTATAAAAATAGCAGCAAATAATAGCAGCAAAACATTTCTCCTCTTGACAGTATTCTTTCCCTAACAATCTCAGACTATAGAAGTCCTATTTCTAGCACAAAAAGAAAAAAAATACATGCTAAGTCAAAATTATGAGATTGCCTTTCTGTTTCACAATTTCGATTTAGCACGGGGACTCTTGTACTGGCAGAAATGTTCAGGGTAAGGATTTCAATATAACACTGGCAAGGGCCTTGACTGGAGTGGTAGCACAAGATAATAAAGTTGGCCAATGCATTACCCCAGCAAATACCGTACTGCTTCAATATAAGTATAAATCATGCCCAATTTGAATAATAATTAAATTATAAATAAATTAGGACAGTCTTACCTCCTCAGAGGAAAACAGCGCAGGTCATCTCTCCTGGACCTCAGATACCATAGGCTGACACTCCACGACCTCTCTCCGCCTGAGAGAAAATGTTTGCAATAATGAAACATTTCAATATAATGTAGAAAAAAAAACAAAAAAAAAAAGTTACAGATCGGACTCCCCGATCCTTACTGCGCATGTGCAAAGTCGGACCGTACAGATCGCGTCTACCCGTGGAATTGTACATAAAATCAATACTCCACCAACAAAAAGGCTCTCAAAACAATACAATACTTTCCACAGCTTTGAAGGATGGGTCAGTTGTATCCTTCGTGGCCCACCCTATGCCAGAATTCATAGCGCGGCCCAGCCGATTCTAGTTTCAAACAATGGCGGCAGCCACTTAGTTTTAATATTACTCTTATTACTCTTTCTGGGTCACAAAGTAAACTTTTAAGGTATTTTCAGGCGAGAATGTAGCTGTGTAAATTTCAAATATCTGCTCAGTTTATTGAGACAACACATTTTTGCAAAAATGCTTCTACGTTTTCGGAGACGTCTGTTACCACCAGCTTCGATAGCTAGCTGGGGATTCAAGGCTCGCTAGAGCAGCGAGAACAGCGAACTCCTGGCATATCATTTTCAACCCCCCGCGCGGTCCTTCGCTAGCTTAAACATGATATATAAGTCCCTTAGATGACTTAAATATGTTATTGTTTGGCTTTTTTTCAGTGCTTTACTCGTTCCACCCTCCTGGGTCCTCAGGAGGATGCAGCCTAGCGCTTGTAGAAAATCCTAATAACAGATGTCGTTAGCTTACCTGCTAGGGCAAATGGCCGGCAGCTCCCACACCTCTCCAAAAAATGGTCAAATAATACACTCCAACTTCAGACCAGGTAAAATCCGTAATGGTCGAAAAATTGTAATTTTCATCCAACTTTGGCCACGTTTGTTCAAAGTTTCTTAGCAGGTTTTCAGTTCAGAGCACATCGACAAACCACTATCACACAGTCTGCTCAGACTCGTTTGGTCTAGTTCAAACTTATTCAGACCACGACGTGAGCCAGTCACCTACGGGGTTTCCCACCGGTTCCCAACTCGACTCAAAAAATCGACTCAAAAGTTGATAATCTTTGTTATGCTCGCTAGAAAATCTTAGTTAGGACAACAATGGAAGAAATTTGTTGGGCAGACAAGCTATTTTAGGTTGTAAATGGAAAGTTTTATTTCTAAGTCAGTTTAATTTGAAAACTTTACTCAAATCAACAATTACTAGTTATCGTTTTTACAGTGTATGTACCCAGACATTGACATTTTACATGGGCTTACTATGATGAACTCCAGAAGTTAAAAGTTATTAGAAATGTTACCATCAATGAACAGCAAACTATCAGGTAAAATACCAGTTCTATGTTTCAGGTGGAGTGAAAAACACTATAACAAATCTTTTAAAATCCTACAAGACAAAATTTCACCATATATTCTCAACAATTCAGATTCATCTGACTAAAATTTACATTTCAAATAATCACTTATCCACTTCACCTTCATATTGACCGACCAGGTCAAAATGAATCATTCTGTTTTGACTGTTCCTTCTTTTCTCCCTTCTTCCTTTTCTCCCTCTTTCCTTCACTTATTCCTAATTAATTTTAACAGTTCAAATACTAAATATGCAACTCTTTGTAACAGGTGAATGATTATATAGAGAGAAAGGGGCTGAACTACTGTTTTTTTAACATGACCTTACAATGCATTTGAACAGGTTTAAGAACAAGTTAAACTCATGTCTGGCTTCCCCGTTAACAGTCACAGCAAAAGCTTTGTTTTTAGAGACCTTATGCACTGTGAGCATCGAGAGCCACCTAGCTCAAAAAAGATGGCCTGAATTGCTTCAAAGGTATAACTCATCTGCTTTGGATAATCAATGTTTAGGGCATACAGAAGGCCAAGGAGGTATGCCAAGGCAGTAGAGAGGTCTGGAATGTTATGTAGAACGATGTCCCCTTCCAACACAACAGCATGTTCTCGCACAGAAGTATCGGCATCATCATCTTGTAGGATGGTGAGGATGGCAACTGATGCACCGTTCAACACTGGTTCCAAAATGTCAGTGTCCTGAAGAGAAGAAAAGTAAAATATGAATTATTGAAAGCTAAGAAAAATTAAAGACAAAATACATTTCTAAAGATCTTAACTTTAACCTCTATACCAGTGGTCCAACCTTTTTTGCGCCACGGACCGGTTTATGCCCGACAATATTTTCACGGACCGGCCTTTAAGGTGTCGCGGATAAATACAACAAAAATAAAACTAGTACCGGTACCGAAAAAAAGAAGATTTATTCATAACACACATGAAAAGACCCAGGAAAACCGAGTTAATGATAAAAACGATAACAAAATAATGCTGAAAACCAATAAAACCCTGAAAACCATACATTTCACACCTGAGCCTCAACTCTCGCGGCCCGGTACCAAACGACTCACGGACCGGTACCGGTCAGAGGCCCGGGGGTTGGGGACCGCTGCTCTATACCATGATGGTCATTTGACTCATGGAGGTTTTGAAAAGAAAAAGCTTATTTTCCTTTAATTAATGGCACAATATCTTTCACCAACCAACCTTGTGATGAGTTTTGTACAAAAATATTTTCTGCTGTTGAACACCCACTAACAATGCCCAGGTGCTCCTCAGCAGAAAAAAAAAGCAGCGAGAGTTATGACAACTGCAATCCTCTCCATAAAATTATCTGGACTGCACTGAGGAGGTGTACATTTCCATTTTGGATTAAATCATCCTTTAAAAACATCTCATAGCAATTAGTTTTGCTTGCATTACTTTTTCGTACTTACTAAGCACTTCAGGAAAACCTGTGTTGCATCCTCTCTGAGGAAAATGGGCAGGCCTCTCAGTGCTGCTGTCTTTCGGTGGGACACAATGTCGGATCTCTAAAGAGTATTCAGTGGAAAACAAGCATTTAAATTACCGTAGTATAGTAACGTGGTGTACTTACACACAATGCAAAATCAGAACTCTTATAGTAATGAAAATAAAGTACAGATCAGACCCACCAACACGTAAAACTTAAAAAACAAAACACCATGTTAATGATTTTACTTTCTTTTTACAAATTAAATAAAATACCGCCAAATAAAAACAAAGTAATGACTGATGACATTCATTTCCATTTCCACCTCCCTGGTGTTGTTTTCCTGCAGTTTGCTTTCCAGCCTCAGTCTGTAGGACTCTTTACCCTCTGCAATCTTGGCTTTCAGCTCCTTCTGCACCAGTTTCAGCTGATCTCTGTCACCATTTCTGAAAGCTCTTTTTTTCTTGTTCAGGGTTGCTTTGATGTCTTTGGAAACCCAGGGCTTATTGTTGGGGAAGCACAGAATGGTTTTTTGGGGGACTACAGTGTCAACACAGAAGTTGATATAGTCTGTAACACAGCCTGTCAGATTGTCAATATTGTCCTGATTGGAATAAAAAAGAACATCCCAGTCCGTTGACTCAAAGCATCCCTGCAGAGTCTCTTCCGACTCCCTTGTCCACGTTGTAACCGATTTTGTGGCTGCAGGTTGTCTCTGAACGGCAGGTCTGTAAAGGGGCTGGAGGTAGACCAGGTTGTGATCAGCCCTGCCCAGAGGAGGGAGAGGGCTGGAGGTGTATGCATCAGTAGCATTGGCATAAAACAGGTCCAGTGTTTTATTGTCTCTTGTTTTGCAGTCCACATACTGCTTGAATGTGAGTAGAACAGTGGAGAGGTTTGTGTGGTTAAAATCGCCCGTTATAGCCACGAACGCAGAGGGACTACGATTTAGTAGGTCCGCTGTCACAGAGCTGATGATGTCATACGCCTGCGCCGCGTTGGCATCAGGAGCGATGTAAACAATGACGATAATGGCGAGGGAAAACTCACGCGGTAAATAATATGGTCGAAGACCGACTGCTAACAGTTCGATGTGTTTGTTACACACAGCCATCCTCACCTTAACGTGACTGGGGGAACACCAGCGGTTGTTAACATAGAGAGCGAGTCCTCCTCCCCTCTTCTTCTCGCTACTGCCTGGGTCCCTGTCCGCTCTCACACACGTAAATCCGTTAATATCCACCACCTGGTCCGGGATGTTTTTGTGCAGCCATGTCTCCGTGAAACACATAACACTGCATTCTCGGAAAACTTTCTCTGTCCTTGTTAGCGTCGCGATCTCCTCCATCTTATTAACCAGCAATCTGACATTGCCAGTCACCACAGACGGGAGAGCAGGACGGAATCTTTTCCTCCTCAGTCTTCGCGTTTTCCCCGCTCTGCAGCCGCGGTAGTTCCTCTTGATCACCGCGGGGATCTCATGCTGAACACTGGCATGGCTGTGCTGTCTTAGCCCCAGCAGCTGGTCCCGGCTATAGACATGCTGAACACCGGCATGGCTGTGCTCTCTTAGCCCCAGCAGCTGGTCCCAGCTATAGACAAAGGGGCGGCGTGGCATCGCGGTCATCTCAGTTGTTTCACACGGAGTTTCGTATCCAAACACGGCTAAAAACTTCTCGACTACACAAGAAGTATAAACTAAAAAACTAACTAAGTAGACAAAAAGAAATAAATAAGAGGAAAAGAAAGAAAGGGGAAAGTAATTTTCAACTGCAGAGAGCATGCTAGACAGGCTGCCATCCGAGACGGCGCCGGAAGTAGGAAGAGGTAAGTAAGTAGGTGAGGATAGCAGAGAAGAAAGAAGTGTGTGGAGAAGAAAAGAAAAAGCAAGGGGAAAGGAGTCTTGAAGTAGAGGACAATAGAGGAAAAGAGAGAAAAAGGGTGGGTGAGAGGGGAGATCAGAATAGGAGACAGGGTGGAGGGGAGAGAACATACCATTATAAAGTTGCTTTAATAGAGAAGGTACGTCCTTGGGGTCACCATCAGCTTTCCACCAACTGTGTATGCTGTTAGAGGGTGATAATCTGTCAGCACATCTGGATCCAACACAAGAAGGTCTGCACAGGTGTGTTCAACAAGCTCATAGGACCTGAAATGTTCAATGTACCAGGAACTCAGTCTTTTACAAATGAATGTCACCTCCTCTGCATTGACAAGAATGGTCACAATCTTATGGAATTCTGGGAGGCCACTGCATTGCCCAGCAGATAAAATCATGCCCGCCACATACTGTGTCCCAACAAGATGAACGGTTTTAGACAGAGACACACTGTCTAGATGAGGGTACTTCTTTTGTATTTCACACTTGAGTGATGCATCCAATTCTGAAACCCTGACCACTTTCACATCGTCAACATAGAGCTTTGGTTTTAAAAGGTTCCCACTATCCAGATGGTATGCCATCATCTGCTGGTCTTTCAAGGAAAGAGTTAGCAGCACATTTTTCCAGTTGTGAGTGTCATGGACCACCTTTTTAAAGAAGCTATGTTTTGCTTCAAATCTCATCATCCACAATTCCACTAATGGCCCATAGCAGCGTATAAGATGTGGGTAGTGGTCAATGAAGTGGTGTTTTGGCCTTAGTCTGAAGTCCGGAAAGGTACTGGTAAGCAACAAGCGATGATCCAGTAGTTTGCAAGATAAATAACACAATGCTTCCTCAGTGAGTCTGTTTGAGACAACAATGTCAACAATTTCCTTGAGGTCCATTAAAATCTCCCAAGCTGGCTCCTGTTCTGGTATCTTACATCCAATTATAAAAGGAAGTAAGCGCAGCAGTGTCCAATTTTCATGTCCATTACCAAAAACTGTTCCTTTCTCAAAGCTTGTTTTTGGAATTTTTTGAGGCTTGTTTACCTTGTCTGAATATTTGTAGGGAAATGATTTTATGAAGTTGTTTAATGTATCAAATGTTATGAACCCTTTTGAGATCAGATTTTTTAAACATAAGGACAACTCCAAAGGAATGACGCCTTCAAAGAGGTCATGCAAAATATCTGGAGGAAATCCGGTTATTGGGTGAAAGAATAGTAAATGTTTGCCCAGTACACATTCCCTTTTTACCCCATTAACACTTTGGAGGTTGTCAGTTTGCCTAAGCTCTTCCAGAAATGAATTGTGTTGATCAACACCCCTCAATTGGAAGTCATTAACTGCAGTCGTTGCAATTTGGTCCCGACTTATCAAACAAAAGCGACAGAACTTGTCAACAGTAAAACTTTCATAAAAGCCTGCCAGACCATGTGCACCAGGGTTATCTGCGCTCACACAATATACAGTGCCCTTAATAAACTGGCTTACGACTTCCACAAAAATTCCCTCTTCTTGTAGACACCTTATATCTTTAATCAGTGGCTCAAAAAACTTTTCATAACCGTATTGTTTGACATCCACACTTTTACCTAAGAGAGCAAGCTGAATTGAACAAAGATTAGATCGAAATCTGGGTGGTAAATTAAGAACTACCCAGTATACTGCAGTAATCTTATGACATTTTCTAGAGGTGCCCAGTGGGTTACAAACTTCAAAATCATCAATATACAACCCCAAACTGATACATAAGTTTTGTTGTCCCAGTAACTTATTGCCCTTGTAGTACTTGCCGTCTTGAAATGACTTAAAGTGTCCAGATAAAGCTTCTTGATTAAATACAATTTGGTCCAAAATATCTGCCCGTCCCAGTAAAGTCTCAAGTATCTTAGTGACAGATATATAAACAAAAGAGTTTTTATGAGCTGTGTTGTACAGATACTCTGTGGGTTCTACAACAGAAAACTGCTCTTTGAAATATATATTCCTTCTGTGATCTGTAGATAGGGGACCTTTCTCCGATGTTGTTAAAAGCAGTGGATTAGTTTGAACTAGGGCATTAGAAATGTCTTGCAAAACACAATCATTTACTTCTATTTCATGCTTTGAAAGGATCTCTTTGACACTGGTGAGAGTATGAATGTTAGAGAAAGAGAGCAGGTTATGGAAATCCTCTACAATCTTTTGTGTTGCAGCTCGAGAAACATGCAACACTGTTTGCATACACAGAAAGAGAGATGCCAGTTTGTGTTCAAGTGTCTCACAATCCACATCCTTTACAATCTCGTCAAGCTCATCTGGTCTCACAAAATTATAAGCTGATGTTCCTGCTTCACAATCAGATTGCTCACTTTCAATTATCTCATCTTCAGAAACAGTTCTTGCAATTGTTCGAAAATCCTCAAGTGTACAATTTTTATGGTTTCGACTTCTGTGAGAACTGAAGGTTGGGCGAATGTTTGTTTTAAAATTACACCTTAAAAAGGGACATTGTACAGTTTCTCGGTTCTTTAAATGATGTCCAAGATGGTTCCAAAAGGTTTTCTCACTGCAAATCACCTTCAAATCACACAATTCACACTGAAATGTTGAATTTTTGTGGATTCTTACTATTGAGTGTGATCTTGAGAGGTGTGATCGTAATGCTCCAGGTGTTTTAAATACACATACAGAGTCTGTGTGAATGCATGGCCAATGTGCACCTTGTCCGTGATGAAGGCGGAAATGTTTCAGAAGAGTCTCTTGACTGGAGCTTGTGAATTTGCAAAATCGGCACCGCATGAAATCCACCCCTGAAACACAAGAGACATATTTTTCCAAAAGCACTTTTGCAATGGGATAAAACATCCATATTTAACACACAGAAGGAATCCATGGATGCAGGAGCTGAATACATCAACAAGCCAAACCCAGAGACATCATGAAAAAAATATGTAAGGAATCATATTAACTTACATATGACCACTTGTCTACTATATCAAGTATATGATTGATAACATACATTACATGTAACATAAATGCAAGCTTGAATTCAAACATTTCTTTGTTACTATGATAAAAAAAAATGCAATAACTATATAAAAATAATACCATCTGTAAGACAATATACATCAACAACACACAATCATTCCTTAAATATTGTCTCCTTCCCCATTATGTAAAAAGCTCTGAAAATGTAGCAATCTTATAATACAGAGCATGAAGTACAACTTTAATTTGCGTGTGACAATTAACTTACAGTACAATAGGCAATCTTACACCAGCTGACAAACTGTCAAGTCAGCTGTAAACATTACTTTAAAGTAACAGTGCTGCACCGGATAAACGATGACTATTGAAAAAGTGAAAAACAATATTAAACAATATGCAAGTTACTTTCATCACTGTCATATAATTGGCTCACATATCCTACACCGACCCATGAAAGCGTCTCCATGACAACGCTTGGCCCAGTTTGTTGGTCAATGTTAACATAACGTTTTCATGCAAAGATAACATTGAAACTGATTACAAAACGGGTAAGAAGCTAATAAGTTTTACCATGGCAGAAGTGCTGTAAAAAGCCAGTGTGAGATACCATCATTTAGTGATGTCTGTCTAAATATCAGAGTGTTTAACATTAAACATTACTTTTTGCGCTGGGCCGCTACTCTGAGCTAAAACCTTAGTATAGAAGTAGGTGAAGGCTGGAAATGTTAGGGATGCCCAAATTCAGAGGCTGCTTGTAGCCCGATTACGACACAGCGGCGCGACGAACGCTGCCCAAGTTCATAGTAGACTCCTCTAAATGCGGCCGACAAATACGTCCTCCTTATAATAAGCATCTCTTAAAATGTTTGCAATATTGAAGTATTTCAATATAATGTAGGAAAAAAAATGAGAAAAAAAAAGTTACCCCGATCCTTATTGCGTATGTGCAAAGTCGGACCGTACAGATCGGGTCTACCTGTGGAATTAGTTTTAATATTAGTCTTTCTGGGTCACAAAATAAACTTTTAAGATATTTTCAGGCGATAATGTAGCTGTGTTAATTTCTAATATCTGTTCAGTTTATTAAGACAACACATATTTGCAAAAGTGCTCCGACGCTTTCGGAGACGTCTGTTACCCACCATCTCGATAGCTAGCTGGGGGGAGGAGGGGAGGTGTTCAATTAACTCACTTAGAAGACTTAAAAATGTTATTGTTGGGCTTTTTCAGTGTTTTAACTAGTTCCATCCTCCCGGGTCCTCAGGAGGACGCAGCCTAGGCGCTTGTAGAAAATCTTAATAACACATGTAGTTAGCTTACCTGCTAGGGTAAATGGTCAGCAGCTCCCGCACCTGTCCAAAAAAATTATACACTCCAACTGCAGAAGTGAAAATCCCCAATGGTCGAAAAATTGCAATTTACATCCAACTCTGGCCACGATGGTTCAAATTTTCTTAGCAGGTTCTTAGTCCAGAACAAATGGTAAACCACTATCACACAGCTCAGGTCTGCTCAGGCTCAGTTGAAAGTCCGTTTGGTCTAGTTCAAACTTGTTCAGACCACATGTGCTAGTCATCTATGGGGTTTCCCACTGGTTCCCAACTTGACTCAAAAACTCTGCTCAAAAGTTGATAATCTTTGTTATGCTGTCTAGAAAATCTTAGTTAGGACAACAATGAAAGAAATTTGTTGGGTAGATAAGCTTTTTTAGGTTGTAAATGGAAAGTTTTATTTCTAAGTCAATTTAATTTAAAAACTTTAATGAAATCAACAATTACTAGTTATCATTTTTACAGTGTACTCCTTCAAGGATTTTTGATATAAAAGGAAGGTTGGAGATTGGCCTATAATTAGCTAAGACAGCTGGGTCTAGAGATGGCTTTTTGAGTAAAGGTTTAACTACAGCCAGCTTGAAGGCCTGTGGTACATAGCCGATTATTAGAGATAGGTTGATCATATTTAAGATCGAAGAATTAATTAATGGCAGGACTTCTTTGAGCAGTTTTGTAGGAATGGGGTCTAAAAGACATGTTGATGGTTTGGAGGAATTAATTATTGAAGTTAACTGAGAAAGATCAATTGGAGAAAAATAGTCTAACTTAACATTGATGGTATTAAGAGTAGCTGTAGTCGATATTACATCTGTGGGATGATTATTGGTAATTCTTTCTCTAATGATAAAAATTTTATTTGTGAAGAAGTTCATGAAGTCATTACTAGTTAACGTTAAAGGGATGGTTGGCTCAGTAGAGCTCTGACTTTTTGTCAGCCTGGCTACAGTGCTGAAGAGAAACCTGGGGTTGTTCTTATTTTCTTCAATCAGTGACGAATAGTAAGATGTTCTGGCTTTGCGGAGGGCTTTCTTATAAAGCAGCAAACTATTTGTCCAGGCTAAATGATGATCCTCTAAATTTGTGACACGCCATTTCCTCTCCAGTTTACGAGTTATCTGCTTTAGGCTACGTGTTTGAGAATTATACCATGGAGTCAGGTACTTCTGATTTGAGACCTTAGTTTTCACAGGAGCTACAGTATCCAGAGTCGTACGTAGTGAGGAGGTAAAATTATTAACAAGATAATCGACCTCTGTTGGAGTAGCGTTCAGGTAGCTGCTCTGCTCTATGTTGGTACAGGGCATTGAAGATGATAACAGTGGGTGGATTATATTCTTAAACTTAGTTACAGCATGTCAGGAATAGAAATATTTTACTGCTATTATTTGCTGCTATTTTTATAATCATCATTACCATTTCATGTTAATAGTGATGTTGCTTTCCTAGATGCATTCAGATGTTCAAATATATTGGTATTATATTAGCCTTTATTACAGGTCCAAAGAAGAACCATTTTAAATGGTTGAGTTGAATCTATAATTTAAATGTTATTAATGCTTTTATGATCTCTGTGTAGAGGACAGAGACAGGAAAATACACTCTGTGCCAAAATGAGACAGGAAACGAAACGCGTCTGCAGAGCATACTTTTGCAGAAGTGAAACTGAAGCCAGAAGTTTAAGTGCAAGGGTGTTTAGTATGCATTTATTGTGGATTAAGCCTTAAGCAGTTGTGGTAGATTGAAACAGTTGTTTATATATTTCACATATAAGTCAAGATCATTACACACAGGATGGCCTTAGCCTGGTTGGTTGCTTAAGTTGAGGTCAACTAAGGTTCAGAAAGCAGATGCAAACTCTGCACGTACAGACAGACAAATAGTGAGAGGTCATGACACGTACGCAGTACACAGCATGCACGCGC
Organism: Pelmatolapia mariae; assembly: GCF_036321145.2. Taxonomy (NCBI): domain Eukaryota; kingdom Metazoa; phylum Chordata; class Actinopteri; order Cichliformes; family Cichlidae; genus Pelmatolapia; species Pelmatolapia mariae. Next base: position 12,148,904 of record NC_086229.1, read on the forward strand.
CCTCGCACGTGTACGCACACACACATACACACCATGGTAGATCTATTTTGGTAGGGCAGAAATGCAGAAGTGTGTCGACGTACTTAGAGGAAGTGCACCAGACGAGCGACAGCGAGGATGGAGACAGGAAGCATCAGCCGTCGACACGAAGATGATGTTCTATGTTAAAAGTCGTTGTGGTTTAGGCTGACGTATGCTTTGTTTAAATCTGCCTACCAACAGGAAAGGGGGCGGTACAATTCTTAACCCCATAAAACAGTTGTCTGAATATGATAAAGACAGTTCAACACTGATTGGGTTGTTGAACTCACACATGTGTAATTCATTAAAATGCCGTCTAATTGCACACTGGACCGGATCTGTGGTTATTTATGGATTCCTCTCTCAACAATGAACCTTAACAAGCACTTTCAGAAAGACATCTACTGTGATAAAGTCTACTCTCCACTGCTGTGTAATCAATTATTGTAAATGTAAATGTTATCAGGAAATGATCAGACAGCAGAGGGTTTTCAGGAAACACTGTTAAATGTTCAGTTTCTATGCCATATGTTAAAACAAGATCTAGAGTGTGATTAAAGTGGTGGGTGGGTTCTTTTACATTTTGAGAGAAGTCAATTGAGTCTAATAACAGATTAAATGCGATGTTGAGGCTGTCATTTTTAGCATCTACATGGATGTTAAAATCACCCACAATAATTATTTTATCTGAGCTGAGCACTAAATCAGATAAAAAGTCTGAGAAATCAGAGAGAAACTCTGTGTAAGGCCCAGGTGGACGATAGATGATAACAAGTAAGACTGGTTTCTGAGTTTTACAGCTGGGGTGGACAAGGCTAAGCATCAGGCTTTCAAATGAATTAAAAGTCTGTCTTGGTCTTTCGTTAATTAAAAGGCTGGTGTGAAAAATTGCTGCCACACCGCCCCCTCGGCCCAAGCTTCGAGGTTTCTGGTAGTTAGAATGACTCGGGGGTGTTGATTCATTTAAACTAACATAATCATCCTGCTGCATCCAGGTTTCTGTAAGGCAGAGTAAATCGATTTGTTGATCAATTATTAAGTCATGTACTAACAGAGACTTGGAGGAGAAAGACCTAATATTTAATAATCCACATTTCATTGTTTTACTCTTTGGTTCAGATGTGGATACTGTATTGTTCTTTCTTTTTGATTTTTTATGTTTAAATTGTTTATTGCTGGTTTTTAGATTGTTTTTTGTCTGTTTGGGAGCTGACACAGTCTCAATGGAGATGGGTTTTTGGGGGGGTAGCAGGAGGAGAGAAGCTGCAGAGAGGCGTGTAAGACTGCAACTCTGCTTCCTGGTCCCAACTCTGGGACCAGGAATCAATGAATTAATTCAATGAAGAAGCAGCTTACATTCAATTAATGTAGATTGCAAGGAAGAACACGCTTACATGCATGGCATAATTGGTATTTCTGACCAGAGAGAGGGAAATGGGTCATTTAAGCACTTGTGATAATAATGAAAATGTCTTAGTTTTGTTATTTTCAGGAGTAAAGCAGACTTGGACCAGTTCTTCAGATGCCGCAGTCAGAAGGAAAATTGTAGGTTAATATCAATGGAGAAGTTAAGGCAAGTTTCTGGTTGAATTGTTTACAGAATGATGTGTCCATGAACCTGAAAAGCAAGCCCTAGCTCCTGGCTGAAGACTAGGAGTGCTTTATTTAAGGTGGGAAATTAAAGTTTGGGTTAGCAATTCGGGGAAAAAAGAAAACTGACTGCTTAACTGGCGAATTGGGAAGTGTCTGGGAGACTGTGAAGCCATAGATGCAAAAATAACACATACACATACAAACAGAGAATGCATTAACCTTACAGAGACAAGCTCATGAAGATTAATGAACAGATATTGAATAAACCTGGCTAAGAACACGAGCATACGCAATGAAGATCAGCTTGCTACTTGTATGAGTGATAGAATGGTGTGAATGTTTAATAAAAATAGACTTAAAGCTTGAAGTTGAAGTTGACTCAGAGGAGTTATATGACAGGGGAGTGAGTTATGGAAATTAACAGAAGAAAAGTGATTAAAGCAGTTTTAAAAGAGTGACTTAGGAGTGCTCTCGTACTGAGTGATTAAAACCAGTGATTAGTATAGAGAGAAAATGAAAATAATTCAATAATGTGATAAGGTTTAAACATGTATTTCTCTTGTCAAGTTGGCTGTGGAGCTGCGAGTCACTATGTAAATTAGCTCGAGTGAGTGACGACAGAGGAGCTTCCTGTGTGTGTGATTGAGGCCTTAAGGAAGGGAAGCAAAATAGACTGTCCAGAGGTGCAGATTTGGACAAGAAATTTATAATTTAGTGTTGACACATTGTTATAACGTGTTTATATTTTAGGCTGAATCTAAGTATGGTGAAGTGTCAAAGGAGACATGGTTGTGTATAAAATGGTGCAGCTTTTGACGAGGTTTTCAGTGCGTTGAATGGGAGAAATTTAAGATTGTTTAAGATTTTTTGGGGCTGTTGTTTTTCATTTTAATAGAGGGAGTTTTGATAAACATGGACATGTCTAAAAGGGCCCATAGTTTTTGTAACAGTGCACTTAGGAAAAAAAACCTGTCAGGTGATTTTGTTTTGTACTTTGATGAGCTAATAATCAGCTCTCTCTTTTCATTTTTGTTCTAAGCAGGCCTGGAAGAGAGTGAACTGCGCTGACAAAATTACCAAGTACGAAAATCAGGTGGGCTTTACAGATTATAATTGATTACAATCAGAGACTGATTGGCGGCGAGTCTCTGTCTAAAAAAAAGGATTGCAGCAAGTCAATCCAGTCAAAAGTATAGAGAACTATTTTCCTAAAAAGGAAAACGAAATAAAACAAATGATTGAGCTCATTTTGCTGATGTGGAGCATTTCATTAAGCTGCAGTATCAGCAAAAAATATCATGTGTGAATGCATGTGAGTGAATGTGAGTGACTGGACTAAGGTGGGGATAAAAATATGTGGACAAATTTACCATGTGAGGAAAAGAAAGGGGATGCTTTGTTTTGCTTTTGCCATGAGCAGGACAAGTGGGAGACTTAAATCTGGGGATGCTGATGTTCCTTTGAGTGAATTTCTGTTTTATTGATTTGGGTTAGACCATATTATTACATTATAAAATGCTAAAAGGGAAACATTTTTGGATATAACTCAAGTTACCATTAACTGAGGTAACACATGATTTATAACTGTTCTGTTTAAGTTTATTTTTGTCATGACACAGACTGGATCATAGAGGGGGAGTTGAATATGAAATGTAAAGTAAAGGTTTTGTTTCCAGGAAATTCCAAGGATCCTTCGAAGGGAGCAGGAGTTCAAGAAGATTTGACATGATGATTAAATTGATCTTATTCCTTAAACACAGGTTTTAGGGCTGGAGCAAAATACCGGAGAGGGAGATTGCTGAGCTGTTCTGAGAAATGATATGATATGACTAACCTTTTTTCCCTTGTTAATTTGTTAAGCTTGGGTGAAGCATGTTGAGTTTTTTGCCACATGAGATGTGTCAAAAAAGAGAGGGATTTAAGATTTAATTTGTTTAATTTGAAATGGGTTGTAGGATCATTGATTTTAGTGGGGTTTGGTTTGATAATTTAGAGATGGCAAAATTCTTTAAATTCTTTGAAGAAAGGATTAAAATGAACTGAATTCGGTTTAGAAGATAAATTGCTGGTGTTCATAAGAAGTTGTACACCAAACTTAAAGGGAAACTGTGGGAATAATAATAATGGGGAAGATTAGTGAAGACTTTATGGGTAGAAAATGTGTGATTTCTTTTTGATGTTTAGGATAAGTTGTTATAATGTAGCCTTTAGAAACAGATAGTAAATAGATTTATTTCTAGGGTAGAGGAGAGCTTTTAGGAGGATGTTAAAAGTCTCGCTGACTCAAATGAATAATATTGGAGATTATATATGTAGAAATGATTTTTTATACATATTGCATTTTTGTGCCTTTAACGGAGTTGTGGCTCAGAGAGTCGTCTCTTGAGGGTCACAAACTTTTGGTTAACGTTATGATTAGCCAATCTACTGTGAGAATGACCTGAGTTATTGAAGGATTGCACACGCTTACAGACATATAGAGTTCATCCACACAGGACAGTATTGGTTTGAGGCCTAGGGCCTGAAATTCATTTAGCTTTTAACTGAATTTGAGCTGGCCCTGTAACAAGTGACAGACAAGTGGAACTGAATAGGAGTTTGGTTGTAACTAAACTGTGTGACATGTAAAATATTGAGATAACACATGCAGCTCTAAATTAGTCTTATTACATAAAAAGCAGTAACAGAATAACAAATGCTTGTTGAAGTGACCAAGTTTTTGTTTAAAAACAGAAGCAAAGGGAAAAAGCTTATATATTTTGGTTAAGTCTGATAAAGTATAAATTAGAATGTATCATTACATTAAGAGCAGCAAAAATGAAATAAAATGATATATTAAAACAGGGTATAATGCAGGAAATGTGAGTTCCAAAATACAGTTAGAGTTCAGCTTTTAGCTATGATGAAGTTTATCTAGGAGCAATTAACTATGTGCTTACACTTAGTGATTAAAGTGGTTGTTTTTTCTTTGATCCTTTAGTAGAATAAGCAGGTATAATGATTTTCTTGATACATTTTCTTGTGATAGGTGACTTTAGATGAGAGGCACGTGCAGCAGCAGCGACAGTTTGTGTACAGGATGTGGATGATCAGATAAGGAGCAACAGGAAGCACATGCAGAGACGTGCTTCCTTTGATCCTCTTAAAGGCAGTGCTTTTAAGAGTTTTACAAATGCTGAGTACGGTTGAATGAGATATAAAAATAAAAGTCAAAAACCAAATACGAAATTAGGTTCATGTTTTGAGTGATATTAGGTTGAATCAGGTTTGAATAAAGAGAACCACTGAGGAACAGAGTAAGTTAGAGCCGTAGGAGGAGAAGGTGTTTTCTATCCTTTGCAGGCGGCCTGATTTCCACTAGAGAGGGACCCAAGAAAGGGATAGACCACTGGAGATTCACAAGTGTAGGGGGTCTCTCACCGGGTATGAGTGGGTTCAGGGGTGAGGGAGGAGTGCTGATTGAGCTCTGCTTGCACTCTTATTCTCTCCTGCCCCCGATCAACTTTAGGCTCGCTGATACTTTGGTGTGATTAACCTCAAGCATGAGTGTTCTCAAGTGGGAGCGGGCCTTTTATTATTAAGACCACCTAGATGACATGAGTTTATCTGGTTCGCTAAATCACAGAATGCCGAGAGAGGGTCAGAGTGGGAAAAGTGATCCTAATGTCCATGACGTCAGGGGTGGACAGGGAAGCAGCTGAATGGGCCAAGGAGTGACCCAACATAATGTATGGCGACCTCTGGTGTGCCAGAGGTCGAGAGAGGGGATTGAGAGGAGTAGGAATGTTTTGCTGCTATTATTTGCTGCTATTTTTTATAATCATCATTAACATTTCATTATTAATAGTGATGTTGCATTTAGATGCATTCAGATGTTCAAATATATGGTTATAGTCTTTATTACAGGTTCAGTTATAACCACTTTAAACTGTGGAGTTGAATCTATAATTTTAAATGTTTTTCAATGCTCCTATATAATAATCTTAAATGTTTCTGTGTAGAGGGCAGAGACAGGAAACACTTCTGAAAGGCTTGCAGAAGTGAAACCGAAAGCAGAGTGAGTGCAAGCCAAAGAGTAGGGTGTTTATTATGCATTTATCTTGGATTTAAGCTTTAAGTAGTTGTATTAGATTGAAACATTTGTTTTATACATTTTACATAGAAGTTAAGACCATTACACACAGGATGGCCTTAGCCTGGTTGCCTAAGTTGAGGTCAACTAAGGTTCAGAAAGCAGATGCAAACTCTGCACGCACAGACAGACGAGACATACACATACAGACACATATAGTGAGAGAGGTCACGACACGTACGCAGTACACAGCACGCACGCGCCCCCGCACGTGCACGCACACACACACACAGATAGACTCATTTAGTAGGTAAGAGTTTATAACTGCAAAGTCGAGGTGTACGTGGTAGTCTGTTCCAGGAAGTACACCTGATGGTCCAGAAGATAAGCCTGGGCAGGATGGAGACAGGAAGCACCTGCCGTCGACCCGAAGAAGATGTTTGTTTTAGACTATGTTAAAAGTCGTTGTGGTTTTGAGTTGACGTATGCTGTATTAAATCTGCCTAGCAACAGAAAAGGGGGCTGTACTATCTTAACCCTATAAAACCGTTGTCTGAATATGGTAAAGCAGTTCAATACTGATTGGGTTGTTGAACTCACACATGTGTATTCATTAAAATGCCGTCTAATTGCACACCGGACCGGATCTGTGGTTATTTATGGATTCCTCTCTCAACATTGAACCTTGACACTTCCCAGTGTATTTAAACCCTGTGTTTCTTTGAGTCAGTGTCGTGATCTACTCTCATTTATGCTGTGAGTTCCGTCTGCCTGTTCATATAAGTTTATTTGGATTTTTGAATTTTTTGGAATTTTGGATTTTTGTTACGTTTTGCCATGTTTTGCCATCCAGCAATAAAAGCTGAGTTTTGAGTTACTTTCCGCCTCCAAGTGTCTTCACATTGGGTCCTTCTACTTCCACTCCTGCCTGCACACAGCCCTAACCTGACACTTCCTGTCCCTGGCAGAGATGCTGCCACCCCAGCAGACCACACCGTAAAAGATGGCTGAGGCCACCACAGAGTCATAGAAGGTCTTCAGGTGTGGACTTTAATCCTACTCAGTTCCCTCCTAACCTGGGTGGTTGAGAGAGACAAGCTGGAGCCTTGTGTTGAGAGTGTATAGGGCTTTGGAGCGTGATGTCACTGGTGGTGGGCCACGCCCCCTTCCGCCATGACAGTAGGCTAGACACAGGATACAGCTTCAGCTATGGTTCGTACGTGTTGTGTTATCAGTTGCAACGTTTGATCACACGATCGTGAAGGCAAGAAGCTGGATAATGGGCTCTCTTTTCATCGTTTTTCAACCTGGAGGCAACGTGAGGGATCCCATGTATCCGATATTACTAAACAAAGACGTCAGGCTTGCATTGCAGCGGTGAGACGAGTGGATCGAGTTCTGTGCAATCCCCAGCTTTTTGTTGGTTTGGTCTCCGTATCTTCTTTCCGGTGAGTTCTAAATTAATTCATATCACTATTAAAATGCTTTTAGTGTTATTTTCAATGTGCTGAGGTCATAGATAATGAGATAAAACATGCTAATGTGTGATGCTGCAGAACCACGTCATGTCATCATGTCGACAGAGTAGCTTATGATTTAGCATTATTGCAGGCAAACCAGCATATGAAATGGATGTAACAAATCCAGACTGGGCACCAACACTGCTCATGGGCCTCTAAAAACATACTAAATTGCTCTCATTGTACACTAATCCGCACACGGGGGGTGGCCATGGAGCGCTTCCAGCGCTCCATTAATAAACAGCTAACAATGCACCCGGACTGCGCTGTGATCGTGGCAGGAGATTTTAACCACGCAAACCTGAAATCTGTCCCGCCTGGATTCTTTAAAAATGTGAGCTTTCCGACGAGGGAAAACAACACACTAGACCAGGTCTACACCAACATCCCAGATGCTTACAAGGCCACCCCCTGCCTCATCTCGGACTCTCTGATCATCTCTCTCTGTCCCTGATCCCTGCTTATAAACCTCTAATTCAAAGACAAAAACCATCTGAAAAATCAGTAAGAGTGTGGACCACGGAAGCCACCATGGCCCTACAAGACTGTTTCAATAACACGAATTGGAGTGTATTTGCAGAAGGATCAGACTTCGAGGGCCACACATCTGCTGTACTCTCATACATCAGCTTCTGTACTGAGAGCCTAACAACAACAAAGACTGTTAAAGTGTTCCCGAACCAGAAGCCATGGCTCAAAAGTGAGGTGAAAGCCCTACTAAGAGCACATGACAGCGCCTTCAAATCAGGAGACCAACAAGTCTACAAAGAGGCACGCCAGTCTCTGGTTAAAGGCATAAAAAAAGCCAAGCGCAAATACAAACAGCGCATCGAGGAGCACTTTAACACAAAGAACTCCAGAAACATGTGGCAGGGGATCAAGACACTCACGGGCTACAAAGACAGTTGCACACAGACCAACTCCCCAGACATCACCTTACCTGACACCCAAACCATTTCTTCGCACGCTTTGACCAAGAAAACAGGGACACCACCACCCATCTTGCCATTACAGAGAGGGACGACACTCCCATCCAGCTGGAGCAGCACCAGGTCAGAGCCACACTGCGCAGAGTCAACCCAAGGAAAGCAGCTGGTCCTGACTGTGTAGCTGGTAGAGTGTTTAAAGCATGTGCAGACCAACTAGCAGAGGTTTTCACCACCATCTTCAACCTCTCACTGCTACAGTCTGTAGTACCATCCTGCCTTAAGTCAGCCACCATCGTTCCAGTGCCCAAGAAGAACACAGTGAGCTGCTTGAATGACTATCGTCCAGTTGCTTTAACACCCATAATTGCCAAATGTTTTGAACAGCTCATCATGTCCCACATTAAAGCTGCCATCCCTGCAAACCTCGATCCATACCAGTTTGCATACAGGGCAAACGGGTCGACAGAGGATGCCATAATAACAGCTCTTCACACAGCCCTCACACACCTGGACTGTAGTAACACCTATGTGAGAATGCTATTTGTGGACTTCAGCTCTGCCTTCAATACAGTTCAACCCCACAAACTGGTTAATAAACTAAGCAACTTAGAACTCAGCAGCTGATGACAGGCGGCACAGAAACCTCTCCCACCAACTTATCAAGTTCACGACATCTGGTTCGTAGCTCCAGTTAAGAGCTAGTCCGCCGTCCGCGTTTCCTCATTCCCGCTGTTAAAAAAAAACGCTGCTGCTGATGATGTGAAGGTCACATTCCTTGCCTTCCATCTCACCTTTAGTGTGGCCAGGAACGACAGGGTGTAACGCGCGTTGTGTTTAGAGGTGACAGGGCTTTCTCCATTGCCACCCCGAAACTTTGGAACAGTCTTCCCCCTTTCATAAAACCGTCCTCATCCTTGTATTAAACCCCGATTCTTTTGTCCCCATGATAGAACAGAGAAAACCGACTCATAGTGTGTTAAAACATTTATATTTCATTTTATTCAACTATCTTCCGGAAAAGAGAGAGACCCCTGCACAGCTCAAACGCCAGTTGCAGGATCTCTAACATTAGAATCATAAGCTGTGCCTCATATAGGTGTTATTTTGGTACTTTACACGTCACACAGTCTCAAACATTGCTTCTGTGGAAAGTTCCTCTTTTCTGTGTCTTATCAATTAATATGCCTGTGCACTACAACTCCCTGTTTTTCAGTCTGGCTGAGCACTTAGTTTGTGAGTCAAAAGTGGCCTTGCACTACAAGCCTTCATTATTAAAGTACATAAAACAATATAATAGAATATATAATAATATAATAAAATAAGGATACTAAGGATATTGATTTCATGACAGTTCTCCCCCTTTTTGTGTTTTGTAAGAAACACAACATAATTCCTAATTTATCACATTAAGTTTACTGCAATGTAATCCAATTGAATTTTATTTATATAGTGCCAAATCACAACAAAAGTCGCCTCAAGGCGCTTCATAGATACAGAGAAAAACCCAACAATCATATGACCCCCTATGAGCAAGCACTAAGGGAGGATTTTTTTGGCGACAGTGGGAAGGAAAAACTCCCTTTTAACAGGAAGAAACCTCCGGCAGAACCAGGCTCAGGGAGGGGCGGCCATCTGCTGCGACCGGTTGGGATGAGAGAAGGAAAACATGAAAAACACATGCTGTGGAAGAGAGACAGAGATTAATAACAAGTACGATTCAATGCAGAGAGGTCTATTAACACATAGTGAGTGAGAAAGGTGACTGGAAACAAAAAAGTCAGTGCACCATGGGAATCCCCCGGCAGCCTAAGTCTATTGCAGCAAAACTAAGGGAGGATTCAGGGTTACCTGGTCCAAAAGTAGAGATAGTGTCTGTCTCCCGAATCCAAACTGGAAGCAGGTTCCTTAGAAGAGGGGCCTAAAACTAAAGACTCTTCCTCGCATTCTACTGTTAAATACTCTAGAAACAACAAGTAGGCCTGCAGTGCAAGAGCGAAGTGCTCTAATGGGGTTATATAGTACTACAAGTTCATTAAGATAAGATGGGACCTGATTATTTAATACGTTTATGTGAGGAGCAGGATTTTAGCCAAGACAGGAGAAATATCCTCTCTCTTTCTAGTCCCTGTCAGTACTGTTGCTGTAGCATTTTGGATAAATTGAAGGCTTTTCAGGGTGTTTTTAGGACTTCCTGATAATAATGAATGACAGTAGTCCAGCCTGGAAGTAATAAATGCATGAACGAGTTTTTCAGCATCAGTCTGAGACAGGATATTTTTAATTTTAGAGATGTTGCGCAAATGGAAAAAAAGCAGTCCTACATAGTTGTTTAATATGTACATTGAAGGACATATCCTGGTCAAAAATGACTCCAAGGTTCCTCACAATGTTTGTGGAGGCCAAGGTAATGCCATCCAGAGTAAGAATCTGGTTAGATACCATATTTCTAAGATTTTCAGGGCCGAGTAAAATAATCTCCTTTGTATCTTAATTAAGAAGCAGAAAGTTAGAGGCCATCCAGGTCTTTATGTCTTTAAGACATTCCCACAGGTTAGCTAATTTGTGTGTGTTATCTGGCTTCAAGGATAGATGCAGTTGGGTGTCATCTCCATAGCACTGAAAATGTATGCTTTGCCTTTTGATGATACTGCCTAAGGGAAGCATGTATAATGTAAACAGAATTGGTCCTAGCACTGAACCCTGTGCAACACCATAATTAACCTCAGCGTGTGAAGAAGACTCTCCATTTACATGAACAAATTGGAGTCTATTAGATAGATATGATACAAACCACTGCAGTGCAGTACCTGTAATACCTACAGCATGTTCTCATCGCTCTAATAGGATATTATGGTCAACAGTATCGAACGCTGCACTGAGGTCTACCAGCACAAGCACAGAGATGAGTCCACTGTCAGAGGCCATAAGAAGATCATTTGTAACCTTCACTAAAGCTGTTTCTGTGCTGTGATGAGCTCTGAAACCTGACTGAACCTCTCTAAATAAGCCATTCCTCTCCAAATGATCTGTTAGGCAACTACCTTTTCAAGAACTTTTAAAATGAAAGGAAGGTTGGAGATTGGCCTATGATTAGCTAAGACAGTTGGGTCTAGGGATGGCTTTTTATGTAAAGGATTAACTACAGCCAGTTTGAGGGCCTGTGGTACATAGCCGATTATTAGAGAAAGGTTGATCATATTTAGGATTGAAGCATTGAAGCGGACGTCTTTGAGCAGTTTTGTAGGAATGGGGTCTAAATGACACGTTGATGGTTTGGTGGAAGTAACTATTGAAGTTAACTCAGAAAGATCAATTGGAGAAAAAGACTCTAAATGAATATCAGTGGTACTGAAAGTAGCTGTAGATAATATTACATCTGTGAGATGATTTTGAGTAATTTTTTTATTTAACGGTTATAATTTTGTTTGTAAAGAAATTCAAGAAGTTCTAAATTTCTGACACACACCATTTCCTCTCCAGCATACGAGTTATCTGCTTTAGGCTAAGTGTTCGAGAATTATACCACGGAGCCAAATGTTTCTAATTGCTTTTTTTTTTTTTTTTTTTTTGCCTATCCCGTTTGGATCTTTGGCCATCATGTTGGCTGAAAGCTAAGAAAGATGCCAGGTGGCTTTACTTTACTAATTAAATCATCATGGCCTTGTCATATTGGTCCATTTGATTGACTTATTATAATTATGTATTTATTTGATTTGATTTTCGGTTGTTACAGACGGGACAGACATGACTGGGGGATAGAACAGGGAGAAAGAATGAAAGAAAGAGAGGGAGAGAATGAAAAATAGAGGGGAGAAGCGATGGTGAGAAAGGGGGGAATGAAAAAAAAGAAAAACAAACGAAACACCTGGATCACCTGTATGGAGAAAAGAAGAAACAAGAAAACAAACATCAAAGAGCAACATTATAAATACAACACCATGACAATAAACTAGCTAACAGTAGATAACAGAAGATACTAAATATTACATGTTATTGTGCAGTACGCAAGATCGACAAAGCACAATCTGCTTTGAGGTAGCAGCCAAGAGAGGTGCAGTTTGTGTCTGTGAACATCTGTGTGTAAACCTGTGTGCACACCTGTGTGGATCGGCACGCATGTATTCAAAAGGATTCTACATGTAACGATCTGCTCGGGAGTGTGGGGAGCCATAGCCCCGTCCCCCAGGGCATGAAGCAGGTATGTAGGAGATCCAGGCCCAAAACATCCAGAGGCCCCAGAATACGAGGACCCAAGGAGGACCACCAGGGGGCAACTGTGCCACCCTCCTGGGAAGAGCTGAGGAGAGCCCCAAAGGAGAGGTCACCCAGCAGCCAAAGAGCAGAGGCCAGAGGGGGTTGCAGTGACGTACCCGCGGGCTCTGCCGGCAGCCAGCTGTGCCAGAGTGACCGATTTTATTCAGGTTTGGGAAGCAGGGGTGGGGTTTTGTTTTGTTTTTTTCTTCTTTTCTCCCGTGTAGTGAAACTTCTTTTGGCTACACTGGTCTTGTAATACCACCCAGTGGGTGGCTTTTTTTGTTTTTGTTTTCCCGTGTTTTTTTTGTTTTGTTTTGTTTTGTTGTGTTTGTTTCTGGTTTGTGATATTTTGACGTTTATCCTAATTCTTATATTCTCATGCAGTTTGTTGTGTGTGTAAAGGTTCCTTTGCCATTCGTTTACGATGGTTTTGTTTATGTCAGCACGGCCAGTCCAGGCCATGGGTTAAATCTTTTACAGTGTGTTTATTATGATGGGTCTTTTTGTTTGCTTCGGGTTGACGATTTTTGTCCAATGACTGACAACTTTTACAGTGAGTAACATTAAAATTATAACTCTCAATGTCAAGGGAATTAATCACCTTATTAAGAGACGCAAAATACTTTCCTCACTCAAAAAAGATAGAGTGCAGATTGCATTACTGCAAGAGACTCATTTCACAGATTCTGAACACTTAAAACTCAAGCGTGATTGGGTGGGACAAATTCACTATTCCTCTTTTAACTCTAAAAGCAGAGGCGTTGCAATATTGATCCATAAAAATCTACCATTCATTCTAAATACTATTGTAAGGGATACGGACGGACGATTTATTCTGATTACTGGGCTTTTATATCGGGAACAAATTCTGTTAGGAAGTGTTTATGCACCAAATACTTTGGATAGATTGTTTTATTCAAACCTTCTGGCAAAAACCTCTTCTGTGTGTCCGAATCACATAATAATTGGTGGGGATTTTAACTGTGGTTTGAGTCCTGAAACTGATTATAGTCCACCAAAATCTCAACCACCTTCAAAAATGGCAAAGGCTACAATGGACTTCTGTTCAGATCTTGGTCTTTTTGATGCCTGGAGAGTTTGTAATCCACATGTGAAAGACTTTACATTTTTTCTCACGCCCCCATTTTTCTTTTTCCAGAATTGATTACATGTTTGTTTCTAGATCTGTGCTTGACAGAACTCGGGATTGTTTGATCAACACATGCGCTCTCTCAGACCACTCATCAGTCTCAATGGAGTTATTACCACCTTATTATGATCCCTTGTCTAGACACTGGCGGCTAAACCCAGCTCTCCTTAGTGACCCTCAATTTGCAAAATATTTAGAAGATCAGTGGGAACTTTTTCTTTCTACAAATGACTTCCCGGGGGTTAGTGCTTCTACTCTATGGGAGGCGGGTAAGGCATTTCTCAGGGGTCTATTATCTCTTTCACCTTAGCGAAAAAGAAGAGCACCTTAGCCAAACAATTAGTACTTGAACGCGACATTACTAACTTGGAGAGGGAGTTTAAGAAATCCTCGTCTGTTTCTGTGCTTAACCTCCTAGGACCTGGCGTCCACATATGTGGACATCACATTTTGGGTCATTTAGATCAAAATACTCAATTTTGCTCTACAAGGGCCTGATATACACTTATGAGGACATTATACTGCTATTGTTCTATCAAAATTTTAAATGAATATCCTCATATGTGGCTCTTATTTTTCTTAAAAACAAAAATAAGGTAAAAAAAAATCTGGTAATTCTTTGTTTTTACATTCATCGGGCCCCAATATGCCTAAATATCAAAGAGAAATTAAAAATGCATGCCGTGGAAGAGTTCGGGTCTTAGGAGGTTAAAAAACTGGATGCAGTCAGATCAGCCCTGGACCAACTACTAACTCAGAAAGCAGAAACTGCAATATTCTATGCAAAACATAGAATATTTGAGTCGGGCAACAAACCTGGATGCTTACTTGCCCGACTTGCCCAGGGCAAAAAAGGCTCTTATGCAATACCCTCTCTGAAAGATAAGAAAGGTGTTTTACAATTCGAGGCTAAACTTATCAGCAAAATAATGAAAGAGTTCTATCAGGACTTATATTCCCCCGAGTGTCAAAATACTGCAGATGCTAGGAAATTGTTTCTTGATTATGTTAATCTCCCTATACTATCAGAGGAAAGTCGATTAGATCTTTGCAGTCCTATTAGGGCGTAGGAGGTCTTAGATGCAATCAAATCCTTACAGAGTGGAAAAGCTCCAGGCCCTGATGGGTTTGGGCCAGAGTTTTATAAAAAATGGCCAAACACATTGTGGGTCCTTTATTAAAAATGTATGTAGAATCTCTTGAGAGGGGCACATTTCCACCCACCTTAAACCTTGCCCATATATCCCTGATCTTAAAGAAGGATAAACCTGCAGATCTGTGTACATCTTACAGACCTATAAGTTTACTCGGTGTAGATTGAAAGATTCTGTCCAAAATTTTATCTAGATGATTGGAGGAGGTTCTACCAGTTCTAATAAAGCCTGACCAAACAGGTTTTGTCAAGAATAGATACTCCCGCTCCAATGTACGCCAACTCATAAATGTTGTGCAGTTCTCTCAGAACACCAATTATAGGGCTCTTGCAATTTCATTGGATGCTGAGAAAGCATTTGATCGGGTGGAGTGGGAGTATCTATTTGATGTTTTGGAAAGATTTGGTGTGGGATCTAAATTTGTCAAGTGGGTCAAACTGTTGTATGGGGCTCCAGCTGCAAGGGTATTGGTTAACGGCTCGGTCTCAGATGTTTTCCCACCTGGTAGAGGAACGCGTCAGGGATGCCCCCTTTCTCCCCTACTGTTTGCACTTGCATTGGAGCCACTGGCAGAGGCTGTAAGAACTGACCCTGAGATATGTGGGGTAACCTTGTTGAATACTGAATACAGAATTTCCCTTTACGCGGATGACGTGTTGCTCTTTCTCACGAAGCCAGAAACATCTATTCCTGCACTGACACATATCATTGATCAGTTTGGCCTTTTTTCAGGGTATAAAATAAATTATGATAAATCTGAAGCTTTGCCACTGGGTGATGGGGGGAGGTGGGACACTCCTCCTAATTTTCCTTTCAGGTGGTCGACCACTGGGTTTACATATTTAGGTATTAGGGTGTCCACAGACACAACAGAGTTGT
Organism: Pelmatolapia mariae; assembly: GCF_036321145.2. NCBI lineage: Eukaryota > Metazoa > Chordata > Actinopteri > Cichliformes > Cichlidae > Pelmatolapia > Pelmatolapia mariae. The sequence continues at coordinate 12,164,476 of NC_086229.1, forward strand.
ACAAATTGAACTTTCAACGAATTGTGGCCTCAATCAAGAATGACCTCAATAGGTGGTTTGACCTCCCCCTATCTTGGATGGGTAGAATAAGTTTAATCAAAATGAATGTTTTACCCAGAATATTATATCCCATACAAATGTTACCTCTCAGGATCAACAGAAAAACATTCTCAGAGATTGAGGGATATCGTTCTAAATTTATATGGCACGGGAAGAAATCTAGCCTAAAGATACAGATTTTACAACTACCTACAGATGAGGGGGGGGCAGGCACTTCCTAACCTTTTATATTATTACTGGGCTTGCCACGCACAAATAATCTCAGGGTGGTTACATTCCTTTCTATACCAAGGCGAGCCACCGGTAGATACTTGGTGCTGTGACCCTCTTTCGCCTCTTAGTCTTTTATCTATTGATCTGGCTGACCTTCCTCTTGGTGTCAGAAATAATTTCATTTTGATGCCTACACTTAAGGTTTGGCATAATATTGCTGCCCACGTCAGAAGAAGAGGTTTTTCTAGTGCACTACAACCTCTAATTAGGAATAAAGCTTTCCCCCCAGGTATTGGCATTAGTATATTTAATGATTGGCATTCTAAAAATATAAGATTTATTTGCGATCTGTTTGAAAGGGGTAGTTTTATGGCCTTTAATCAAGTTCACTTCTTTGGGCTCCTACAAGTAAGGCACTTTGTAAATTCCCTTAAATTTCCAGCCAATAAACCAGTTTTGAATCCTATTGAAAACTTTCTTCTTAAATTTAATGAGGAAATAATCACAAAAAAGAAATTTATCTCTCTTTGTTATGGGAAATTATTGTCTTTGAATTTTGTAACTACTGATAAAGCCAGGGTTCCGTGGGAAACCGACCTCGAAGATCAGCTTAGTGCAGAAGCATGGTCCAAAACTTTTAGATCTGCCAAGAAATTGTTTTCCTGTAACAGACTCCAGGAAAGCCATTACAGAATCTTACATAGACTGCAGCGTACGCCAGAGTTTCTAAATAAAATTCATCCTCAGATTTCTCCTCTTTGTGTAAAGTGCAATACGGATGTGGGGACCTACTACCATTGCATATGGCAAAGTCCTTTAATCACTAGATTTTGGAAAAATATTGCTATAGAGCTTCGCTCAATCTTTCTCCAGGCGATCCCACTGAACCCTGTGCTGTTCATTCTGGGTCTATCTATAGAAGGGCTCTCTCTGTCTTCTGTACAGATGCTTTTGTTAGGTAAACTTTTACATTTAGCGAGGCGATGTGTACTGTTTCAATGGATTCAGAGACAGCCCCCCACTGTTACACAATGGTACAGAGAAATGTTCAAGGTGCTGCCAATGGAGCTTAGTGCCATCATAAAGGGCAATTGTAATGCATTCTGTAGGATATGGCAGCCATTGCTTAATCACCTACCTCGTGACCTTGCTGTGCTATTACATAAAGGGTGATCACATTTTGTTTTTAAACACAATAATTAATGTCTGTATTTCCTTTTTTTTCTCTCCCTTTTTTTCCTTTTTTCTTTCACTTGACTTCAAATGTGAAACGATGTACATGTATATCTGTAACTCATGTACCTGTATGTGTTTTTTTCCTTCTCGTTTTCTTATTTGTATTTGGCTGTGCTGATTTGTTGCTGTTTGTGTTTTTCAAAAAATCAATAAATCATTGTTTAAAAAAAAAACAAAAAAACAGGTGAATCAAACAGACCATTACGGCAAGGCTGGGATGGTCCATTTGGTAAAGTAAATCCGTTGGGCATCTTTCTTCGCCTTTAGACAATAATTCTGATGGCAAAAGAGCCAAACAGGACAGGGAAAAAAAAAAGGACCCAAGCTAACATATACAGGGAGTGTAGAATTATTAGACAAATGAGTATTTTGTCCACATCATCCTCTTCATGCATGTTGTCTTACTCCAAGCTGTATAGGCTCGAAAGCCTACTACCAATTAAGCATATTAGGTGATGTGCATCTCTGTAATAAGAAGGGGTGTGGTCTAATGACATCAACACCCTATATAAGGTGTGCATAATTATTAGGCAACTTCCTTTCCTTTGGCAAAATGGGTCAAAAGAAGGACTTGACAGGCTCAGAAAAGTCAAAAATAGTGAGATATCTTGCAGAGGGATGCAGCAGTCTTAAAATTGCAAAGCTTCTGAAGCGTGATCATCGAACAATCAAGCGTTTCATCCAAAATAGTCAACAGGGTCCCAAGAAGCGTGTGGAAAAACAAAGGCACAAAATAACTGCCCATGAACTGAGAAAAGTCAAGCGTGCAGCTGCCAAGATGCCACTTGCCACCAGTTTGGCCATATTTCAGAGCTGCAACATCACTGGAGTGCCCAAAAGCACAAGGTGTGCAATACTCAGAGACATGGCCAAGGTAAGAAAGGCTGAAAGACGACCACCACTGAACAAGACACACAAGCTGAAACGTCAAGACTGGGCCAAGAAATATCTCAAGACTGATTTTTCTAAGGTTTTATGGACTGATGAAATGAGAGTGAGTCTTGATGGGCCCGTGGCTGGATTGGTAAAGGGCAGAGAGCTCCCACCAGTGCAAGGGGGGCCCACGCCCACGCCCACCCGCACCTGGGCCCACGGCAGCAGCACCACCCGGCCCCACAGAGTCTGGGGCAGCCCGCCAGACCACACTGCAGAAAAAACTGCACTCACCCCATCATCCAATCTTCTCCCAGACTACACAAGACAATAGACACCGAGGTTGAGTCATTCTCCACCTCTCCAATATCTCTTCCCCACATGCAGAGTGTGCTTTTTTAGAGAGGAGACCTCTTGCAAATACTTCTGATTTGAGGCCTTATTTTTTACTGGAGCTACAGTATCCAGAGTCATAAGTAGTGAAGTGGCAAAATTATTTACAAGATAATCGACCTCTGTTGGAGTAGTGTTAAGGTAGCTGCTTTGCTCTGTGTTGGCACTAGACGTTGAAGATGACAACAGTGGGTGGATATATATTCTTAAACTTAGTTACAGCACTTGCAGAAAGACATCTACTGTGATGAAGTCTACTTCCCACTGCTGTGTAATCAATTATTGTAAATGTAAATGTTATCAGGAAATGATCAGACAGAGAGGGTTTTCAGGAAACACTGTTAAATGTTCAGTTTCTATGCAATATGTCAAAACAACATCTAGAGTGTGATTAAAGGGGGTGGGTTCTTTTACATTTTGAGAGAAGCCAATTGAGTCTAATAATAGATTCAATGCTGAATTGAATTGAATCGACATGAGCTTGTAGTCTCTGTGTTGTCCACAGTCCACAGTTACCACAGAAGTCAGTGCAACGGGCCTGTAGTCATTAAAGAATGAGGGCTTGTTGTTCTTCGGCACAGTGATGATGGTGGATCTCTTGAAGCATGTGGTCACCACAGACTTAGCCCAGGACTCGTTGAAAGTGGCATAGCAACGTAGATAACTCCCGGCGATGGCGTCTGGCCCTGACGCTTTACTTGTGCTCACTCTCCTCAGCGCCACTCGGACGTAGTGCTCCACGATGCTGATTGCCGGTCCCTCGTAGATGACATCACCGTGCTCAGTCAGGCAGCAATTAGCATTAGCCACCTAGCTAACTTCAACGGCTGGAGGTTTCTTTCTGTTAAAAGAGAGTTTTTCCTAACCACTGTCGCCAAAGTGCTTTCTCATGAGTGGTCATATGATTGTTGGTGTTAGAGTTAAGTCTTTTGAAATTGTCATATGTGTATACATAACCACTGCTTGTATGAAAAATGTTTCTTCCTTATTAGATTGCAGCTTCTGTTTCATGCATAAGAAGAAGGAAGCTGTGGCTTCACTGTAATTTTCCGTTGAACATTTAGAGACCACAAGTTCCTGTTTGTATAAGTTTAGTAGGACTGCTCACATTTGTTTTGTAAATGTTGGTTGTTAAAAGGTCATGCCCTATGTAGAACGGCTGGAGATGTTGAGAAGTAGTTGTTCCCTATATGGTGTAACAGGAAGTGTCACACACTCATATGCTATTTTTGTGTGAACTGCTTTTGCTTAATAAAAGGACTGTGGAGGGGAGACTGGGGTCTAAAGTCCACTGACTTTGGGTGAGGAACTTACAACTCTGAGACCCCAACCTGGCTTCCCTTGCAAGTTATTAAATCCCAGTCCTTTAGTATTCTTTATACAGCCAAGAAAGACACGGCTCAAAAGTGGTCTTTTTACTTTAAAAATGATCTTTATTTTACGTATCCGGGATATGGAGACCTGAACACAAAACACACAACCCCAGGTCTGAAGCACAAAAGGAAGCCTAGTTGTTTATATACTTGCTCTGCGTCACACCCCACACAAGTTTTGATCAAACAGCCTAGTTGGTTTCACTTTCTGGTCCTATGCTCTGCAAAAGTATGCAGTTTCCTGTCAGCACTTTTGGCACAGAGTGTTCTCACAGTTGGGCCTTTCTTATAAAGCAATATAATCAGCATATAAGCATTTAATATTATAAATTTAAACCTCAACAAAGTAAAACCAGTTGAGCTCTTAGTGTCTTGCTTTGTTCGCAGTGATTGGTCTATGAGACAGCGAAGGCTGTGAGTTTAGATCTAACAGTTGGGTTTTACTCTGACTGTATTATTGTAGGGTCTACCCTACTTACAATATAAAGTGCCTTGAGGTGACTGTTGTTATGATTTGGAGCTATATAAATAAAACTGAATTGAAATTAAATTTAATTGAAAGGAATGTCAAACGCATTCAGCTCATTGGTGAAGGCAGATTTGATCGGCATAGGGTCCCTGGTTTTATAATCTGTGATTGTGCATAGTCCATGCCAAATGCTCTGTGTGTCTCTAGTAGAAGCAAGACCCCATGCGCTCCTGATACCGGTGTTTGGCATCCCTCACCACATGCTGCGCGCCGTATGAAGCAGCTTTGTAGGCGCTCATATCCCGAGTGGCAAGACCGGCTGTGTAAGTGGCAGTCTTGGTGTTCCCTGCAGCACGGATCGACACAATAAAACTATCAAGAAGAAAAGAAGAAGCTAGTTTGGCGAACTGAAGTTTGAACCTGCTGTCTGTTGCAGTTAGGAATAAAAGGTTCTAAAGTTGATTGCATGATCGTGTTACATACTAATTTTATTAGTCCTTTATTTATCCAGTTAAAAAAAAATCTAATTGAGATTAAAAATCTCATTTCCAAGAGAGACCTGGCAGAGACCTAATACCTGATTAATAACAGGTGGAATTCAGCTGTATATTTCTGATGCTGGTAACCTCACAGTATTTTGATATGTATAAAAGAACAAATATTAAAACAATTTAAATAAACACAACACAGTTTTTTATCCATTGTTTATTCATTAACAGTTTAAATTATCTACAGAGCGAGTGTAATGATCATTATACGACCATCAGTCTTTGATCAGCAAACATTTTTTTCTATAATTTTTAATTTCATTTATCCTGTTGAGCATTTGTCCAAAGCAGGTATTAAAACCAGTAACTGGCCCCAGATTGAAGAGTTGGTGAAGCTAGGTGAAGAAGAGAGGTGATGCTCAGTGAGCAGCAGTGTGGCTTCATGCTGAGAAAGAGTACTATGTGATGTCATGCTGGCTTTGAGAATGTTGATGGAGAAGTTTAGAGAAGGTCAGAAGGAGCTTCACTGTGTCTTTGTGGATCACACAAAGCAGATGATTGGCTGCTAAGAGAGGAATTGGAGTACTGCATATTTGAGGGTGGTGCAGGACATGTATGAGGACAGGGTGTTTAAGGCGGGGGTGTGTACATCAGGGATCTGCTCTGAGACCCTCCTTGTTTGCAGTAGTGATGGACAGACTGACAGATGAGGTCCAGCAGGAATAGGGAGCAGGTAGAAGAGAGCCCGGAGGAGAAGAGGAAGACTTCAGAGAAGATTCATGAATATAGATGGTTGGTGCGGCAAGGGAGAATGCTTAGGACGGGAAGATTATCTGCTGTGTAGACCCCATATGAGTAAAGCTGAAAGAACAATTAGAACAAGACCAAGAGAAGTAAAAAAAAGAAATGTAGACAGAATCCATCCAGATTTTCTGTGAAGCTCTTTCTGTATTTTTTTGACAGCCTGCTTGTTTGTGTCACACTGCAGTAATCCCCCCTGAGTCTCATGGAAAAGAACATCAACCTGCAGCTTAATGTTTGGATACTTTTCAGCCAAGTTGCTTACTCCAGTTGAGTACTCGACATTTCGGGTGTGATGCATCAGAACCAAAATGATGGGTTTATCACTTGATGTCACTAAAGGAAAAACAGGAGAGATGAAACCAGGTTTATGTACTGCTTTTTTTTTTTAGCATATTCAGGTAAAAATATTGTTTCACTTAAAGTATAAACATTAGATGGTTTCTGCCCAAAATTTTATAAAAAACTAAGTCATCTTCTTGCTGGACCACTGACCGATATGTTTTTTGACTCTTTTAAGAACGGATATCTGCCCCCAACATTTAGACAGGCTAAAGAAAAATAAATTACCAGATAGGTGTGAATCATACAGGCTAATCAGCCTCATCAATGTCGACGCTAAATTTCTCTAAAGGTTTTTAGAGAGGAGACTGGATCACATTCTCCCATTGCTTATAAACCCTGATGAAACAAGCTTTATCCAAAATAGTTTCTCATTTACAAATATTAGATGATTATTAAATATTATACATATCTCGAATCAGACAAATTATAAAGCCTATGTTATATCTTTAGATGCTGAAAAGGCTTTTGGCAGGATCGAATGGACATACTTATTTAATATGTTAGAAAGATTTGGCTTAGGCAACAGTTTTATTGGATTGATTAAAACTATCTACAAACTTCAAGTAGCTTGTGTTATAGCTAATCATTAGCCTTTCCACTGCAAAGAGGTATGAGGAAACCTGTCCTTTGTCCACTCTCCTCTTTGCATTAGCACTTGAAACTCTAGCTGAGGCCATTCGCCAGTACCAAGATGTGCATGGTACAACAGTGGGTGGAGCAAATCATAACATAGCATTGTATGCTGACAATATTTTGTTGTTCCTATCAAAAGCAGAACTCTCAATATCAGTTATATATGAGTTCAGCTCATTATCTGGTTACAGAATTCATTTTGAGAAATCAGTGGTCTTGCCGCTGGGTGACCAGATTATCTCTTTGCCAGATATTTGTAATCCCTTTCAAGGGTCCTCCAGCAGCTTCACATACATTGGGCTAAAAATTCCACCAGTCCTTAAAGACTTATGGAAACTGAACTCATCCCCAGTTTTGATAAAAATGTAAAAAGATTTAGATAGATGGCAACAATTGCTGCTTTCTCTTATGGGGCCCATGAGCCTAATTAAAATGAATATTCTCCCGAGTTTAATATATGGATAACCCAGATAGTTTCTTGTGATATAGAAAAAACCTTTTCAACATTTTTCTGATGTGACAAGAAACCTAGATTAGTAATAAGAATTTAACAATTGCCTACAGATAGGGGGCATAGGGTTGCCAAATCTATAATTGGGCATGTCATAGCCGTTTTTTTATGGGAGTGGCTACATGCTTATTGCAATTCTTCTCCCACCTAGACTCTTGGTCTGCTTCACCTTCTTCTCTTTGGAGCCTAGTTGTCTGTGACAAAAATAAACTACTAAGAGAGATTAAGAATAACCCAATTATTTATAATACAATAAGAGTTTGGAGGGAAATGCGTAAAAGATTGGGTAGAGAAGACCGCACTTCATTTCTGACTCCTTTATTGAGAAACAAAGACTTTGTTCCAGGAATGTCTCGCAGTATGTTCAACATGTGGCATAACAACGGATTAATGGTAATTGGCGACTTGTTTCAAAACAACACACTGATGAACTTTCAGCAACTGCAGTCAAATTTTAACATCACTAGAAACCATTGTTTGGCTTTCTCCAGGTTCATAATTTTATTTATTCCAAAATTTCTTCAGAAATAGTTTTAGAGACTTAGAGCTTTTTATTGTCATTGTGCAGTTTCTTGCAAAGCGAAATTGGGTAATTGGGTTTTATATGATGAATTGGAGATATTTCTTATTAAGCGAAAAGACAGAACTCATTTTCTTTCTGCCTTTTCTTTACTTCCTTTTCTCTACTTTATACTTTCAGAAGCAGCACATTGCGTACTATTCATAAATGGGAGAGAGATCTTGACCCTTTAAGACCTACCATAGAACCAAGTCCGCCAGAGCTTATCTCTATATTTTTACATGCTGTAGTGCCATTTTGGGAGCATTTCAAGTTGCTATACATCAATACAACCATTATAGCCCAAATTTTAATAATATGTGTGCATTAAGTCCATAGTAACTACATAAATTGCAAAAAAGTGCAATAAACTACTTTTTTTTGTTGTAGTTTTTTTTTTTACATATAGTTCTAGTTAGAGAAATTTAAGAGGTTTATCCCTCAAAGCTGTAAATACAAAAAAGTTGCATAAAATATTTTCCAACCACAGGAATTTTTTTTCGAGTGTCTTCATAGTTTTATTTTTCAGATACACCAATTTTTATATACTGCAGCAAAAATGAAAGTAAATAGCATAATGCAATATTGCAAATAAAGAGCATGTGCATCTGTTAGGAGAATTTTGAGTTTTCATTATTGTTTCATTATTGTTGATCTTAATGAAAGGTTGCCGGTTCAAGCCCCGGCTTGGACAGTCTCTGTCGTTGTGTCCTTGGGCAAGACACTTCACCCGTTGCCTACTGGTTGTGGTCAAAGGGCCCGTTTGTTCCAGTGTCTGGCAGCCTCGCCTTTGTCAGTGCGCCCTTGGCTACAGTATAGCTTGCTATCACCAGTGTGTAAATGTGTATGTGAATGGGTGGATGACTGGTTGTGTAAAGCGCCTTTGCGTCCTTAGGAACTAGAAAAGCGCTATACAAATACAGGCCATTTACCATTTATCATGAAAGAATTGCTGCTATCTTAGGAGGAAATGAGGATCTCTTTCTCAGTGTTTGGTCCCCTCTGCTTATTGCCAAATGGTCTGTCCCAACTGTTGACGGGGTGGTGGTTGTTCTTAAGATGTCGTCCGGTAATTATGAAGTGAGAACAAAGGATGACAGTTCACTCTTGTAAAATATTTATTTTTTTCTAAATCTGTGGGTAACGGGTGTAAAATATTTTCTTTTCTTTTTTGTCTTGTTCTTTATTTTGTTTCTTTGTTCTCCTTCCAGAGTTTTTCTTCCTTTCTTATTTCCCCTATATGTGTATTTGTAAATGTATGTAATGACTTTAAATTATATGATTTCCTTTTTTCTTTTTTTCTTCTTGTTTGCCTTTTTATGCTTGTATGCTTATCCTGATAATGATTAAAAACTGTAAAAATTGAAGATCATTTTCTTTCAGTTTGATCACTTTTGGCACAAAAACGACTTATACATAACAGATCCCTGGAATTAGAATGAGAACAGCTGGAAGAACATCTCTACTAACAGAAGTCAGTACATCCTCCTTCAGAGAGTCAACTGGATGTACACAATCTAACATCTTTTCTTACCTTCCTCTCTGCTCAAGGCTGCTTCCCCATCTGATTGAATACGGGATGTGATTGGACAGAAGACCATGATGATGTTACATTCGTCCGGGTTAGTGATCTGCACTGCAGATGATGTTATCCACTTTTTGTTCTTCACTTGTTCCAGTATGGCTTCATCAGCACCAAAGGTAGAACCAGCAACGATAACATAAACCTTCACCTTGGGTTGCCACCAAGAGCATGATGACGAGGTTGGTTGGATATTTGCTGAGAGAGATTATTAGTTTTTTATTCATTCATTATTTATCACTGTTAATCTGCTGTACATTTAAGACTTAGAGGAACCTGGTAATAAATGCCTCACCTCTGACAATAGAATCTATAGCCTTTGGTAATTGTTTAGATGGTTTCCTTCCTGATAAGACATAGATTTTCTTAGACTGATCACAAAAAATAACATTTCATTCTGCAGCTGCAGCTGCAATTTTGATTTATTTTTACTTGTCTCTGTACCAAAATCATTAGTTCATTGTGAGTAGGTAGTTCATTTCTTCGCCAAATCTTTATCGAAAAAATCACACATATATAATTAATAACCTTTATATAATGATGCTATTTTTCGAAAATGTTAAAAACAGAACAGGAGATTTTCTTTTAACTCTACAAATATGAATAACTGTACATACGGTGAGAACATCCTGAAGTTGGAAAGTCTTCCGCCAGTTTTTTATATTCCATATCTCGAACCACCTGCATTTAAAACACATGATTACATGCATGTTAAATCAGAAACAAGCAGAAAGCACTTGCAACTATGCCTGCAGTATAGTGGAATACTTTCATTTGTTAGTTTTATTGGTGAAGTTTGAGAGACTCACGATGCTTGACCCTGACTAGTCCTTATTACTCAACCCTGAGTCCAAACTATGGAACAGTTAAACTCTAACTTTCCATGTTTCAGTTCCTTCCAAAGATGCTCAATAGGATTGAGGTCAGGGATCATAAAAGGCCACTTTAAAGTCCAATGTTTTCCTCTTAGCCATTCTTTGGTGTTTTTAGCTGTGTGTTTTGGGTCATTATCCTGTTGTAAGACCCATGACCTGCAACTGAGACCAAGCTTTCTGACACTGGCCAGCACATTTCTCTCTAGAATCCCTTGATAGTCTTGAGATTTCATTGTACCCTGCACAGATTTGAGACACCCTGTGCCAGATGCAGCAAAGCAGCCCCAGAACATAATCGAGCCTCCCCCATGTTTCACAGTTGGGAAAGTGTTCTTTTCCTGATATGCTTCATTTTTCCGTCTGTGAACACAGAGCTGATGTTCCTTGGCAAAGAGTTTAATTTTTGTCTGATCTGTCCACAGGACATTCTCCCAGAAGCTTTATGCCTTATCAACATGTATTTTGGCATATTCCAGTCTGGCTTTTTTATGGTTTGTTTTCAACAATGGTGTCCTCCCTTGTCGTCTCCGATATAGCCCACTTTGGCTCAAACAACGACGGGGTGGTGCAATCTGACACTGATGTTCCTTGAGCATGAAGTTCAGCTTGGATCTCTTTTGAAGTCGTTCTGGGCTCTTTTGTTACCATTCGGATTATCCGACTCTTTGATCTGTCATCAATTTTCCTCTTGCAGCCATGTCCAGGGAGGTTGACTACAGTCCCATGGATCTTAAATTTCTGAATAACATGTGAAAGTGTAGTCACAGGAACATCTAGCTGCTTGGAGATGGTCTTATAGCCTTTACCTTTAACATGCTTGTCTATGATTTTCTTTCTAATCTCCTGAGACAACTCTTTTCTTTGCTTCCTCTGGTTGACTGTGGTACACACCATGTTACCAAACAACACAGTGGCTACCTAATCACACAATTTGGATTAACGTGTCCCTTTAGTCACATTATTTTCATTCTTTTCTAGCGATACCATCATTTTTGTCCAGGCTTGTTTCATGCATTTTTTTTTTTAAATAATTCAGTTGAAGCATGGTTGAAAAGCCATGTCTGACATTCATTGGTTAGGATTTATAGAATTTTAATTTATTATTACTTTTGTCAGATTAAAGTTATTTATGTGATCATTGTGAGTTTTTCTTTCATTGACCAAAGGGTACCAACAATTTTTTCCACGTCTGTATTTTGGGATCTTCACGTTTTTTCTAAGGAGGAAACTAAAACTAACACAGATTTGCCAGTTCATGGGCCCAGCTATGAAGAGACTGTTCATGTTCACGAAGTAAATAAGATTGAGAATTTGCCTGCCAACTCTCCCATGGACTGTTTAATCCCTCTGCACAGTTACTTAGCATCTCTGTGTATCTATCATGCTACGAACTATTTTTCCAAGAAGCCAGGTTATCAGACTGTTTGTACTGGAGATGCTAGCCATGAGGCTCAGCTAAGCCCCTGTGGGACTGATACCCAGGCCAGGTTGGATCCAGAGGCTGGGGTAGAGGACTAAGTTTGCTCTGGAACCCCCGAAGAGCCTGTTGCAGCTTCCATGGGGGTCACTGGGCAGTTTATTCAGCCTGGAGGTTCAGGTGAACCACTCCAGCACTCTGCGGCTCCCACTCCACCATCAGTTTATGCCGAGTGCTATGGAGAGCCCGCCCAGCCGTCTGCGGTTGCCGCACCGCCACCTGCTTTGTCTCTCAGCCAGAGGTCTCCGCACCTACTGGCTGTGCTTCATCTCAGTTCGGCCGAGCCCGTCCAGCATCCTGCCACGCCAGCTGGAGGTTAAGCCAAGCCTGTCCAGCATCCTCCTACATCTGCTGCAACTTCACCACCTGCTGCGTCGGCTGATGGCTCTGGTGAGTTCATTCAGCTACCACCCACTCCATCATCTGCAACTTCCACGCTGTCATCTCCAGTGCAACCACCTGCTCCATCGCCTGTAGCCGCCATGCTGCCACTAGGTTCCTTGGCCGCTGGCCGTTAGCCAAGCTCTCCAAGTGTAGTCAGCCGTGCCCACTTCGCCACTGCAACTTGCCACCTGGCTGGCCCCCAATCTGCTCCGTTGCCACCGTTGGACTTGTGGCGGGCCCCCTGAACATTTCAACTATGGAGTGTTTATCCATAGTTCCTGAATGCAATTGAGGTTGTCAGTTGCATTTAGGGACCAGTTGATCAAATCCATAATTCGTCTTTTAGGTTTTAGAGAACAGACTGTGGGAGAGTATTCCAGGGAAAGAGAGAGAAAATACATAAGACAGGGACACAAGGCACTAAGCATGGAAGATAAGGGAAGGGAGAGGAGAAAAGTGCGACCGTCTTCGCAAAGAGTATACTGTCCATACTAGACATGAATGCAAATATGCAGGAAGTGCAGGCCGTGCAAATGCCTGAAGGCTCAGGGACAGCTTGGCAGAAAGCTGGCATGCAAAACCAGATGAGGTAGTACCAGAGGATGCACTGAACTCTGGCGGAGATACAGCTGGACCAGACAGCAGCATGACAGTTGTAGGTAGTTCAAATGGTGGTGGCATGGCAGCCGTAGATGATTGAGATGGTGGGTGGACCGGTAGTTAACCCTCTGGGGTCGCTGGACGCGCCGGCGCGTCAAAATCACATGACCAATTTAAGACGACACAGCTACAAGATGCAGCACGTCAGAGTCTCCATTTCAACTTGGGTCGAACGTGCGGACTTCAAACTACATACCAGTTTTTGAATTGTGTCGATGGACCACGTAAAACCAGAGTTATGATAAAAAATACACGCGGTGTTTTTTTCTGAACAAAACAGTGGTGTTTACAGCGGGAAGAACGGTAAAAACGGTGTTTTCTACAGACAGCGCTAGCAAACACTCTCCCTTTGAGAGTGAAAAAAGAAAAAGAAAAAACACCCCTTCCCTATTGGTGTTAGAGTTTACCATGTCAGCCAATCAAAAAATGATATGGCAACATGTGGCACTCGGTTGTTTAGGGAGAAGGGGAAGTTTTTAGGAGTGACACCCGCGAAGGAAAGCGGGCGAGTGAAAGAAAGAGAGAGAGCGATGGAGGGGGGTTGGCTCTGATGTTCTTTGGCAATTGGTCCATCAATCACAAGCTCATGTAAACTTCATTTTTAACTTAATATAAACCCAAATGACTGATTGAGCCCATCACCTCAACATTGACTTCATTTTTCCCATAAGGAAACTACATCCATGTTTTACACTGTCTGCAATGATGGCCAAAACAGTAAACAGTGCGTTTACAAACCTCATTTAACTGAGGCACCTCTCAATCTGCTAAACTAATGTTTTAATAGTCTGAGATCACAGGAAAGCTTCAATTCCTAAAATGTAAACACCACAAAAGAGACAGACTGATGGGCACTGCGTCGCTACCATAGGTGAGAAGTGAATAACTGCTCTACTCTCCTATAAAATCACATGAATGAAGTTAAAGAGTAACATGAAATGAGCAGATCTCTGCAGATAGATATGATCTGACAGCATGCACGTTCATATACAGCCAGTACAGAGGTGAAGGTGAGGACAGAAAGATTTACCTGCAGCCTTCAGAAGCTATGCTCTTCTACTTTTGTGGTTTTCCAACCGCTGATCTTTTTCTGTTCAAAGTTACTCAAATTATCTTCCTATACAAATAAACCTGACTCCACCCCCACACACGTCTACCACATGATTTACAGTAAATCCTGTACTTCTCAGCAGCACTGTTTACTTTCACTTTCAGTGTGTGTGTGTGTGTGAGAGAGAGAGAGTGTGTGTGAGTGTACATGTGTGTGTGAGCGTGTGTGTGTGTGAGTGAGTGTGTGTGAAAGAGTGTGTGTACATGTGTGTGTGTGTGTGTGTGTGTGTGTGTGAGGGAGAGAGAGAGAGAGAGATTTCCAGCGCTTATTCTCTGCCAATCACCACCTCAGCTGTTTGGGTAATATGCCCAAGCCCTCAGTCCCCTCAGTCCATCAGTCCCCCAGCCCCCCTTAACAGTGTGACGTGACAATTAAGTGCTACAATTCTTTTGTGTTTCATTCATTCCCACAGTCGCTCTGAAGCACTAATTCTCTTCTTTCGCCTTCAGATTTTCCCAGATAAACCCGTATCATTCCTCTCTGGTTAATTAATTTGCCTCTGTAAATAAAGTTTGCATTCATTTAAATTCTGTGTTTTTGAGGCTTCTCCTTGGGTTCACCCTTTGCCTCCAACTGATACTCTGTATTATTGTAGGGTCTTTGCCTTACAGTATAAAGTGCCTTGAGGCAACTGTTGTTGGGATTTGGTGTTGTGTAAATAAAATTGAACTGAAGAACTGGGAACATATGCAAATTCCACACAGGATGAACCCAGCTAGGCTTCAAACCAGGAAACCTCTTTCTGTGAGGTGGTAGTGCTAACCACTGTACCACTGTGCTACCCCAGTGAAGCAAGAAAACGATCAAACACTGTAAGCACAGACAAACAATGCTACACTCAACTGAAAGTGTTTACATACAGTTTATTATGTTTTAATTGTCCCATATCCTGAAAAAGTTGTGAAAATATAAGTCACTGGTACAGGCAGTTAAAGGAGATGTTTTAATCGTACCAGCATTCATGAAAATAGTCAATGTGTCAAATGTTAAATACAACTTTATCCAAAGACCATTCATAATAATAAGCCATGTCCCCAATCACAAATGTCAGACATGTCTCTCCACCTCATTCTCATATTTTGCTCTAATTCAGAACTGTGTTCTGAATTGTTGTGGAGGACATTAAAATGGAATATTGAACTCATATTGTAGGTGAATGGTGTTTCTCTGTTTTCTGTTATATCTGAGGGTAGGTGTGTTTTTTAGACAAGCTCACATGATCTCTTTTTCCATATATTATATTGTTAGACAGTGAAGAAGGGAGTAAAATTTGTAGTTTAAGCTGCAAAGCTTCCAAAATTAGACCTTTACAGTTTCTCAATGAAATCATCTCCAAAGTCAATAATGTATTTGAGCGCGCTCAGAATCAGTGTGTCAACATCCAGCTTCAAGTTGATTTCACTGTGGTAGTTCTTCACGGGAAAGATGCAGTTTACTGGGATTCCCACCTCTGAGCTGTACTCTTCCATCTGAGAATCAAAGAAACACTACATCATGTTCAGGGTTTCAATTCAATTCAATTCAATTTTTATTTATATAGCACCAATTCACAACAACAGTTGCCTCAAGGTGCTTCTGCTTTGTCATCATATTCCTGTACAGTCACAGATGCTCACCTTCTTCTTCAGGTATTTGCTCTTATACACATTCTTCAGGTCCTTTTCAGTTTCAGGACAAGCCTCATCAATTTTGGTAACTATCATCACATGAGGAATCCCTGCAGGTGAAAACATTTTGTCAACCATTGAAAATCTTTATGTTCCTGTTTCCTTTCTGCTGTTTGTTTCCTTATTCCTGCCTGTTTGAGACTTAAACATGCTAATCATTTTATTTTTAACCATGTTTGGAGACATGTGTGCCATTTCTTTGGAATTGTTGGTTTTGCATGAGTGTGTTTGAATAGCAGTATAAAGTCTCAAACTTGGTGGGCTTTTTATCCCATACCACAAACCTCTAGAGGTACTTCACATATTTATGTGAAAAAATGTCTAAGAAATCAATATCATGTGGTATTGAATAAGCTAACTAATATTTCACATAACTCAGGCCCAAATCTTGCAAACCATGAGGTTTACAGAGAGACTTATCGTTAATGCCACTGAAGAGCCACAGGAGAGACTACAAGCACAATATCATTATTGGAGATCCAGTGGAGATGGTGCAGTCCTTCAAGTATCTCTGTGTCCACATCTCCTCAGACCTGACATGGTCTTCCCACATTCAGGTCTAGTACAAAAAGGCTAGGCAGTGGCTGTACCACCTACGTCAACTCAAGAGTCTCTCCACTGATCCTCAGGACTTTCTATACCGGCACTGTGGATAGCATCCTCACACAGAACATCACATCCTGGTATGGGAACAGCTGTGTGAGGGATAAAAAAGCTCTTCAGAGAGTGATCTGTACAGCAGAACGCTGCTGCAGGGCTGCTCTCCCCTTCCTACAGGACATCTACACCAGGAGATGCTGGACTAGAGCAGCTAGGATATTGAAGGATCCGTCCCATCCCAGCAACACACTGTTCCAGCTTCTGAAATCAGGCACAAGGTCCCTCACCATCCAAGCAAAAACAGAGAGGCTCAAGAGGAGTTTTTATCCTCAGGCCATCTGTGTGCTGAATCACATACACAAAAGACCCATTACTATCAAATACTGTTCACAAATCTGTCTAAATCTGTGTTAGTGAGAACTTCTCGTTTGCCAAGATAATCCATCCTACCTCACAGCTGTGGCATGTCAACATGCTGATTAGACAGCATGAATATTGCAGAGGTGTGCCTTCGACTGCCCACAATAAAGGCCACACAGATTTCTGGACAATAACTGATAGTAATGGGTCCTTTGTGTATGTAGAAAATGTTTCAGCTCAAAATGGGAGCAAAAACAAAAGTGTTGCGTTTATATTTTTGTTCAGTGTATTTTATCTTTATTCATATAATGTACATAACTCACCCACTTGCTGCACATAATGTCCTCTATATATATACTCATTCACTGTATATAAAGTTCTGTCTCTCTCTTTTTTGCAGTTGAGCAGTGTATCAAGTCTGACTGCGTGTTATATCTGTCTGCGTGTTATATCTGTATAAACATGGACGTGACAAATAAAGAATCTTGAATCTTGAATGTATATCTTATTCACATAACTCCCACTTATTTTTAGGCCCCTGATTTATCACAGTCTTCAGTAAACTCAGAACATGCCATGTTTGGTCTGAACTTTGGCCAAATATTTGACTAAATATTTCACATCTTTTTCCACAATTGACCAAGAAATCTTTTCCTATACTTGCTATAACTCTTGGTTCTCTCCAGATTCGTGAGTGGAAAGCTCTGAGAGAACATGCTGATGAGCTCTTACCAAGGTCACTGGCCATCTGTCTGACTCTGTACATCTTCTTCAGAACTGAGTCCTTAATTTCTGACGCATTGGCAGAAAGCACACAGACCAGAACATGAACTTTATCTTCTGCCGAGGGGGTCGGGTTGTATTCGGGATGTTTTTCTGACAGTGGAGCCACTGGGTTGAACTAGAAAACCAGTAAAAAACATTAAAAAATAGCCAGGAGTTTTTCTGTCTCATGGATGTTTGAAGTTACAGATAAAAGCTGTTTATTCATCTTATTCATACTTTAATGTTTAAAGCAGTTAATTCATGAAGCTGTTAGAGTTTAACTGTACCACAGGACTCCTTCCAGTCTGTTACTGAAGGTAAGTACTATCACTAGTCTACTGAAAACTCCTAATGTACATAGATCACAGCTCTCACAGCTTGTCATTGAATGAAATAAAGAAAAGGCAGATGTACCAAGTGACCCTCCTTCACGTGTCCCTCCATGGCCAGTTTGATGTCATCAGGATGAACACCAGAGTCAGTCCCCTCCTCCAGACCCATGACATCATTGAAGACCACAGGGTAAACTGTAGCTGAGTTTCCTCTTCCTTCTTTTATTTTATGAGTTTGATACTAAATGAGAAACAGATTAGATGTTGGTTTCTTGACAGTGAAATCTATTGTTTCTCCCTCTGCAACAAAAGTAAAGGAACAGTTTGAAGAAGCAGTGAGCTGAAGCTTTGAAGTTTTCTTACCCTTGTAGTGAAACTTCTGTCAGAAGTCATTGCACTGGCTGCAGCAGGAATCGCAATTCTGCCTCGCAGGACACTGCTGACAGAGCTGATGAAACTGGACTTTCCAGATCCAACGGGCCCGTACAGAAGAACTCGGAGGTGTTTGACGCTGTTGTCTTCAGGCTTGTATTCCTGCACATACTGTAGCGCTTCCTGGTTATTTCTGTTCAAAAGAACAAAATAACATGATGTAATCTGGTTGTGGTGTGGTTTTTAGCTCAGCTGCAGGGGAGGGGTGGAGCAACGCTGCCAGCCATCATCTAATTGTGCCTCTCCTATTTCACACGGTAGCTAGCTGGGACAGAGGTGTCTGTTTTTCACTTATTCTGGAGACATATAAGGGAAGCAATGTTGGCGTGTTACAAAAAGTAAAGTGGGAAGCTGCAAAGCAAAGAAAAATTAAACCTGTTTGAACTACAATGAACTCTGTCAGCCTGCTCATGCGCTGGGATGTCTACAGTAGCATACAGTGTTCTCTAGGAATACAACATGAAGGCTTCAAGTTTTAATGGCTGCCTAGTAAAACATGCTATGCACTGCTGTGTGAAACCCCTGAGAGTTAATGCTGGAACACTTTTCTCTGTGCTGCATTGAAAGAGGATGAGGAGTAAGTGATATTATTAACTAGTCCTCAGCTGATTCCAGCTGCTCATTCTGCATTAACGATGTATTCAGTTATGTGTGAAAAGAAACTCACCCCCAAGAAACTGTTCTCCATGGTTCATCCAGAGCTAAGGGGAAGCCAAAAGAAAAAAGAGACAAATTAATTCATATTATTGTTGAGCGAGAATAATAAGAGTATTTTATCTGAATACTGTCAGAAATCATCTCACTCACCGAGAGAGGGTGCAGTCTCAACTTTAGGTGAGAGAAAAACATTAAGTCAACATTCTTGCATACAAACTCTGCATGTTAATGAAACTTATCCCAGCCATGAAAGTACTGCCCGCTTGCAAGCAGAAACACCCCCCCCCTTTCCTATTGGTGGAAAAATGTGCCATGTCAACATATCAAAAAATGATATTGCAACATGTGACATTTGGTTGCTTAGGAAGAGGAGGAAGTTTTAGGAGGCGGTGAGAGAGCAAAAGAGAGAGAGAGTTTTGAGAAGTGAGAGATTTGTGAGGTTTAGTGTGTTTGGAGTGTAGTTAGTGTGTTGTCTTGTGTTGTTAGTGTGTAGTGTAGTCCTTAGTTTTTTTGTGTTTGTCAGAACAATGAGGCGAGGGATGAAGAATGATACACCTGTTGTCAGGCCTGCTTCTTTGTCTTATAGTGGACAGAAATACTTTTGCAGTGGCACAGATAATTTGTTTGGCATCTTATTTGATGCCGAACACTTGATTGTTCTCCAAATAGTTTGAAATGGTTACAAAACCCTCCACCTTGCCTGCATTTTAGGGTAAATAACTGCATATAACTTTGTTGTTTGCAAAACTTGTGCCTAAGTTTTTAAAATATACAATTTATATTTGAATTTCAGTTATGAAAATCATTTGTTAAACATGTTTGTTGTTTTTTGTCTGATTTTAGATCAATCGTGCTAATACAGAATGTCAAAATAAAAAGTAACAGTAAACTGAGACATGTGAGGTTGTGCTGAAAATAAGGATACCTAACAAGGAAAGGTAAATAGATTTAAAGGTCAAACGTAGGGGTAAAATCAAAAGTAGTCAAAAACAACCAATTTTACCCTGGACTCCAGAGGGTTAAATGTTTTTTTAAAGTAATGCAACAGTTACTTTTCACAGTAAGTAGTTACTTTTTTAATATTGTAACTCAGTTACTAACTCAGTTACTCTTTTTGAAGAAATAACTAGTAACTAATTACTTTTTCAAAGTAACTTGTCCAACACTGCTCATGTATAGTGTCACGGTCCTGGGTCTGTGACTCAGTGTTTTGACTTTGTATTATTATTGTTAATCTGTGATTTCATGCCAGTTTACGATCACTAGTGTTTTGGTTTCTGTTTTGTATTTCGAGCATGCTAGTTAGGGATGGGAATAGATAAGATTTTCACGATTCCGATTCCATTTTCGATTCTGTTTAACGATTCGATTCTTTATCGATTCTCTTATTGATTCTTATTTTTAAAAAAGGAGAACACTAAGGTCGATTAGCTTAGAACTTTGTTTTATATATTCTCTTTGAACAAGATAGAAATTTAGGAGTAACATGGCCTTACAAACCCAACAGTGAGATCTTAAGAGATCCACAGCCTACGGCTCTTCGATGGGGTGTCAAAGGGTCCCCAGAAAAAAACAATTGTGAATGTAAAATATTAATAAAATAAATATTCTTCTGTAGCAGTAACAAAGTATAACATAAATTATTCTGTAGCAATTACTCAAGAATATCCAGTAACCTATAATTAAACACATTCACTTACTGAAAATCGGGGGCATCTGCTGTGGCAAATGGGTGCATGCCTTTGACCACAAACTTAGTCACTGCTCGGTGACATTCGTCTATCCTGGACTAAAAGGAGACAGTAACGGTAGACTGCAGCGAGAACTGCCAGCATCTGAGCCAGCCAGACTCTGTCTGTCTCTCTCATCATGGTCACCTAAATGCACAGTAATGGCAGGTTTTCTAATAAGGCAGATAGCGCTAACATAATAGGAAATGTTAGCTGATTATTTACCTGTCGTATTAACGGAAGAGGACGTGCAAACGTTACCGCTGCTGCTGGGTAAGTGAGATTCACTAGTCCGGAGCGGAATGAAAAACATGACATTCATTTAAGGTTATCACGTGTTTTGTGAGCAAATGCTTTTGCATATTCATAGTGTTTCCTCCTTTAAATGAAATATCTATTTTGCAAGTATTGCAAGTTGCCCTGTTGTCATCTGTTCTCGTAAAGTATGACCAAAGTTTTGAGTGTTTCAGCCACTTAGGCACCATGTTTCCTTCCAGGTAAATGACACTCCGCAACGTGGTGACGTCGAGGCGTCTGGAATCGGTAGGGGAATCGTTTGCAAAAATGACAAAAAATTCCAATTAATTGAAACAGTGAGAACCGGTTCTCAACAAGAACCGTTTTTTTTTATTCCCATCCCTAATGCTAGTTCTTCTTTACTCTATAAATTCTTGTTCTTAGGGTTTTTTCCTGTGTCCTCATGTTTAGTGTAGTGTTAGTTCAGTCTTCATGTTCATTATTTTGTTCCCCAGTCAGTCATGTCTCATATCACGCCTGTCTCTGTGCTCCATGTTCCCTTTGTTCACTGTCAAGTCTGTGCCTCTGTCGTGTGTCTAGTTTTTCTTCCCCTTGTCTTGTTATGTCCAATTACTCCCAGCTGTGTTCTCCTCCTGTGTCTCATTCCCTTGTTTTTCCCTTAGTGTATTTATGCCCTGTGTTTCTCTCTGTCAGTGTCACATCGTACCCTCTCAGTGCTTTGTATCTCCTCAGTGCTCCTTGTATTTTCCCTAGTTCTCAATCCCAGTTTAGGTTCCTAGTTTTCATGTTCCTAGTGTCTTGTGTGACAATCCAAACATAAGAGCCATGTGCTCTTATGTTCTGATTGTCTGTGCTACAGCAATAAAGCTGGCGTCCTAAGTTCACTCCTAGTTTCCTGTGATTCCTGCTGTTGGGTCGAATCCTGCCTGCCAAAAAGCATAACATGACATGTAGTTGGCTTACTGAAGGAAAGGGACACAGCACCATTATTAACTTATTGATTGAAGATTCAATAAACTGAGGAAAATTGATACTGTGAGCTCATTGGTCTTTTCACATACGAAGAACCTTAAAATGTTTAACTCCTACTTCCTTGTTTTCTACTGGCCTGTGTTTTTTGCATTTTTGAGTTTCTGAGCATCTTCTTACAGCAAGTGAAGCCGCCTCCTCTAGTTAATGTCTTTGTCTCAGAGTCCTGCATTTGGGTCCCGCATTACTGACCATACAGCCGTGTATGACATATAGTCAAACTCAGAGGTTCAAAATGCACAGATTTGCACTTTTCAGGTACAAAAAAGCTGATTTCATTTCTTTTAACCAGCCTAACTAAAGACAAATAAAAATGTCTTATAATCTGAATTCTATTTGTTTTTGTCAGTTTGCAAAATAAAAGTGAAACTGTATGTATATCATTGAGACTGAGAAAATGTCACTTTGTGCCAAAGGAGTTTGCAAAGAAACTTGTGCCACTTACCAGAAGAAGTACCCCCTGTAGAGAAAATGTCAGATGATCAAATGATTCAATTCAATTCAGTTTTATTTATACAGCACAACAGCTGGCTCAAGGGACTTTATATAGCAAGTTAAAGACCCTACAATAATCAGGCCCAACATGAACTGTCCTGACTGCTGTTTATAAAGCAACAATTACTCCAATTACAACAAATATATCCATAAATGTACAATGACATTAGTTTCACTTAATCATGGTGAAATGTCTGTGATAAACTGCAGATAGTTAAATACAGGAAGTACAGAGTTCAACTACCACTGCTGATGGTCTCAGCGATGCCACTGTCAGCAGCAGAAGACTCAGTACTGGAAAAAATCCACAAATGATGCCAAAAGCAAACTGATTTGACTCACCCATAGTCCTGTGGTAGCAGTTAAAACTTTAAACAGTGTCCTATGAAGGATAGCAAGAGAGTGGGGAGATAACTGTAAGTCCACACAATCACTCTCTATCTTACTCTCACACACACACACTTTCTCTAAAAGTGAAAGCAAGCAGTGCTGCTGAGAAGTACAGGATTTACTGTAAATCACGTGGTAGACAGGCTCCGGGAAAATATTTCTGTCCTCTCTCTAAACTGCTTTACTGAATGTATATGAACTGTTTTAATACATGCTGCTGATTTGGAAAACACACATGTTAACCCAGTGACAGTTGCAGTTCAGGAGCAGTCTCCTCAAGATAACCAAACATCATCACATTATTTTGTGTAAAATAAGCAAACATGCCCAATCTTGACCTCAGACACAGCCGTGCTGCTGATGCTTGTGTTCTCCTCAGAATGTTCAAATTTTTTCAGGAGGAAGTACAGGAGAAATATCTGTCATTTAAAAAGATTTATTTTGCTTCAGCAGTTGGAATTAAGTTACAATGCTGGACATCAATGTGAACACAGCCATCTGTCATCACACCAAGGATAACCCTGAATCGAGCCTTAAACTTTTATACCGCAGACCTGAGTGATGTTGCAGGAGTGTACCAATTTAAAAGATCCGAGAGGTATGAGGGCGCTAAGCCCCAATTAACAGAAAAGCCTTGGAGTAGTTCAAATCTTACCTGTCCAACCAATGTAGTCCCTTTTGTATTCGACACAGTGTTCAAGCCGACAGATAAGAATCCTGTGATCTATGGTATCAAAGACAGCAGTGAGGTCTAATAGTATGAAAATGGTAGAATCTCCCAAGTCAGTAAAAAACAAAAGGTCATTAAAAAACTTTTAAAAGAGCAGATTCAATGCTGTGGTGCGCTTTAAGACCAGACTGAAATATTTCACTAATGCCATTTTTATGTAGAAAGGTCTCGAGCTGAAGAAGGTCAACTTTCTCAAGGACTTTAGAAAGAAAGGGCACTCTAGAAATTGGTCTGTAGTTGGATAAAACTGATGGATCCAGGTCTTGCTTTTAAAGAAGAGGTTCCACCACAGCATGTTTAAAGTCGGCTGGGACACACCCAGACTTAAGCCTGCTAATGACAATGGTGTAAGGAGGAAGATATTTTTATTGCTATTTTTATAATCAGTATTACCATTCCATTAATTATTAATAGTGATATTGCATTCAGATGTTCAAATATATTGGTATCATGTTAGTCTTTATTACAGGTCCAGTAAGAACCACTTTAAACTGTTGAGTTGAATCTATAATTTTAAAGGCTTTTTGAATGTGTTTATATTCTTACACTGAATCTGCACAGACTTCAGTGGTTGAGAAACTGAGTTGCAGGCTGACAGGAAACGCCATGCTTTGCAGAAGTGAAACTGAAAGCAGAGTCAGATTGTAAGGTGTTTTGAGCAGGCTGTTTAATTATGCATTAATATCTCTGATTAAGCTTTGATTAAGTTTTAAGTAGTTGTATTAGAGTGAAACAGTTGTTTTATACATTTTATATATCCGTCAAGATTATTACACACATACACACACATACAGACACATATAGTTTCAGCTGTGTACGGGCGGGCCTTATGTCTGAAGATGACTAGAGGTGTGAGGTGAGCCGGGGTGCAGCAGAGGTCATGAAACGTACACAGCACACAGCACAACACACACACACACACACACACACACACACACACACACACACACACACACAGTATTAGACTCATTTTAGTAGGTAGGAGGTTGAGATGTGTTTTGCTGTAATTGCAAAGTTTGGGTGCGTACGTGTTAGTCTGTTCCAGGAAGTACACCAGATGTCCCAGAGATAAGCAACACCGAAGCTGGGGGAAGCACCTGGGTTCGAGCCGAAGACGATGTTCTTTTTAAACTATGTCAAAGTTAACTGAACATCTGTGGTGTTGAATTGACGTATGCTGTATTGTGTCTGAGAGGAGGGGGCTGTACTATCTTACCCCTGTAAAGCCTTTGTTCTGACGGTTGTAAGACAGTTCAATACTGAATCTGCACAGAATTGGCTCCACGCGGCGTGTATTCATTAAAATGTCGTCTAATTGCATCTGGCCGAATCAGTGGTCATTATTTTGGTATTCCTCCTCAATTTCTGAACCCTAACAATAGACAGCAAACTCATACCCACAGTGTCAAAAACATCTTTCAATAAACAAGATGGAACAATATCCAGAGTACATCTTGTGGGTATCAAGTTACTGACCACTTTACTCAGTAATGAAAAGGACAAGCTCAAAATGGTCAAATCCACCTGAAGTTGGTGTATGAACAGATGGGTCGGCAGTAGGAGGGATGAAATGAGACCTGGTATCCACAATCCTATTAATGAAGACGTCTTGATGCATGCTCAATTATCCAGATCTCCAAAGGTTGATTCTGCAAAGGACTATTAATGAAGAATTTCACATGTTGCTTTCGATGCTACATTGGGAGCAGCAGTAGGTGGATTAAGAAGAGTTAAGAGTTAACAATGCTGAATGAGGTTTTGTACAATCATTAAATGGTAAAAATGGTAAATGGCCTGCATTTGTAAAGGGCTTTCCTAGTCCCTAAGGACCCCAAAGCGCTTTACACATTCAGTCATCCACATCCACCTATTCACAAACACATTCACACACTAGTGACGGCAAGCTACATTGTAGCCACAGCCACCCTGGGGCACACTGACAGAGGCGAGGCTGCTGGACACTTTTCGCTGCTCTTGTGGCTTTCTGATAATTTAACAACGATTCTCTAAGTACATCATACAATACCTGAAGTCTTTCTTTCTTACATTTTCGCTCAGTTTTTCTACACACCTGTCTGAGTTCTCTGGTGGCATTATTCAACCAGGGCTGGATTTTAGGTTTTAGACACCTGGTTGTGAGCAGAGCAATGGAATTCAGTATTTCCAAGCAGGTTGAATTAAACAAAGAATCATGCCTAAGGCAGAAAACACTGGTGGGGGTCTTAGCAACAGGGGGAGCAGGCTTGGGGTATGTCCCAAAGGCCCAGGTCAACAGGGCACAGGGAAAGAAGAGACACCAGCTAATCCAGGAAGAGGTCCGAGCAGGTGTGGAGGAGGAGTGAGTAAGCAGAGCTGTAGGCCTTAAATGGTAGGGAGCATGGACTAGGTGGGAGAGTACCTTGCAGCGTAAGGTCACCTGGGCGAACATCGTGCAGGCAGACTTCCACCGCATCCGATTCCTTGTGCAGGCAGTATATGACACTCTGCCAAGCCCAGCAAACTATCTGTCTATCTGTGGGGGAAGAGCGAGACACCTGCCTTTTTCCTGTGCTTTGAAAGAGGGACCAGGCCCTGGCCAATGGTCGGTATCGTTGGTGACATGACCGGGTGCACAGAGTAATTGCTGAAATGATTGTCTCAGCAATCAGCATCAGCAAGCACCAGCATGCTCAGAGGAAGGCGATCTCTTTCATTAAGGCTGGAGAGAAACCCCAGGTGTGCCCACACTTAACAACCGGCGTCCTCAACACAGCCTCTGATTGGCAGCTGCAGGTTGACCTGGGTAAACAGCTTAAGTTCCCACAGCACATTGTAAAAACATCCCTCCAGCCAGATATGATCATTATTTCTGAGGCGCGAAGTCACAGTGCCCTGGGAGGAGCGGATCGAGGAGGCCAACAAGAGGAAACGCGCAAAGAACTAGTGCAGGAGTGCAGGGGAAGGTGCTGGAAGATTATCTATGAGCCCATAGAAGTGTTTTGTAGGGGCTTTGCAGGACGATCACTCTGCAAAGTCCTGGACTGGCTGGGTGTAGCTGAGGCAGCCAAGAAGAGGGCCATTCAAGCTGTGAGCGAAGCAGCAGAGAAAGCCACAAGGTGGTTGTCAAATAAGAGGGCTAATCCGTGGGTAGCTACTGGTATGCACGTCGGGGCCTGATCACCCCCAGCTGGGTCGCCTGGGCCAGGGTGTATGACGTTGCAAGACCTGAAACACCTGATGACCCCAGATACATCACTGAAGATGCGTGCCAGTGCACCCAGCAGATGTGTCTTGCGTAGAGAAATACCTCTCATTTAAAAATATTTATTTGCTTCAGCAGTTGGAATTATAAGTTACAATGCTGGACGTCAATGTGAACACATCCGGATGGGTTCTGGAAGTAGATAGTCATAATAATAATAATAGTGTATTATTGTTGGGGTATAAAAGTTTACGGCTTGATTCAGAGTTATCCTTGGTGTGAAGACAGATGGCTATCTCTGTTGGAGACACTCACTCCCCATTCAATCCGACCTTGTTATGGTAAATGGACTGAGTCTTATATAGCGCTTTCTACTCTCCCGGAGTACTCAAAGCGCTCTGTACAACGTGAGTGCAAACTGGGGTTAGTATCTTGCCCAAGGATACTTGACAGTAACATGGAGGAGCCAGGGATCAAACCACCAACCTTCTGCATAGTACATACTAATAATCGTAGCATATTAATAACATACCTTTGACATGTACATTGTAACATACCCATAATAGACCTCATCCCTACAACAGACCCATTTATGTAATATATATCTATATATAAAACACCCAGCACGCCCCTGCGGGCGGTTTCTCCTTCAAGCTCGGGTCCTCTACCAGAGGCCTGAGAGTTTGAGGGTCCTGCGCAGTATCTTAGCTGTTCCCAGGACTGTGCTCTTCTGGACAGAGATCTCCGATTTGTTCCCAGGATCTGCTGGAGCCACTCGCCTAGCTTGGGAGTCACCGCACCTAGTGCTCCGATTACCACGGGGACCACCGTTACCTTCATCCTCCACATCCTCTCGAGCTCTTCTCTGAGCCCTTGGTATTTCTCCAGCTTCTAGTGTTCCTTCTTTCTGATGTTGCTGTCATTCGGAACCGCTACATCGATCACTACGGCCGTCTTCTTCTGTTTGTCTACCACCACTATGTCCGGTTGGTTAGCCAGCACCATTTTGTCTGTCTGTATCTGGAAGTCCCACAGGATCTTAGCTCGGTCATTCTCCACCACCCTTGAGGGCGTCTCCCATTTTGACCTCAGAACTTTCAGGCCATATTCGGCACAGATGTTTCTGTATACTATGCCGGTCACTTGGTTATGGCGTTCCATGTATGCCCTGCCTGCCAGCATCTTGGACCCTGGTGTTATGTGCTGAATTGTCTCAGGGGCATCTTTACACAGCCTGAACCTGGGGTCTTGCCTGGTGTGATAGACCCCAGCCTCTACGGATCTTGTACTCAGAGCTTGTTCTTGTGCTGCCATGATTAGTACCACTGTGCTGTCTTTCAGTCCAGCTTTGTCCAGCCAATGGTAGGATTTCTGGATATCAGCCACCTCCTCTATCTGCCGGTGGTACATACCATTCAGGGGCCCGTCCTTCCATGATGGTTCCTCGTCTCCCTCCTCTTTCATGGGTTTCTGCTGCCTGAGGTATTCACTGAGCACTCGGTCAGTTGAGGCCATCTTCCCAATGTATTCTTGGATGTTCGTTGTCTCATCCAGGACTGTGGTGCTGACACTCACCAGTCCCCGGCCCCCTTCCTTCCACTCAGCGTACAGCCTCAGGGTGCTGGACTTGGGGTGAAACCCTCTGTTACGGCTGCGGCCATATGAACACTGTGTGCTGTCTTGTCCTGTCTCTCTACTGTGCTTGAGACTCTTTGCAGGTCCATCCCCTAATGAAGAGCAGCGAGCAGCTGATTGGCCCGTGGAGCACGTGCCCACGTTCAAAAAGCCACTCTGACAGCTCCCCAGAGGGAGAGAGAGAAGCGAGCGAGCAAGCAGTTTGACAGCCGACGCGGTCCTGGCCCTGGTTTCCAGCCCATACCTTTTGTTGTGTGTTTGTGTGAGTCTGTTCTGTGAGAGCAGCTCCTAGTGTGTTAACTTTGTGCTTAGGCACCCATAGGCTGAAGCGGAAGGGGTGAGCCGCCTTTTTCTTTGGAACAGTTTTCTCCTGTTTTCTGGGTTAGGGAGCGAGGGTTAGTATTGTCGTTTGTTTGTTTTGTTTCTTTCGTAGGGTTTAGTTAGTTTTCTCCGGTGGGATTTAGTTGGTTTTGTTTATTATTTTGGCCTGGGTTCACCCTGGAGCTATGCTTCATTACCTTTAATAAAATCACTTTTTTACTCACAACTGGTTTTGGATGTTTGGCTTGGGAACCAGGGCGGGTATTTGTCTCTCTCTCTTCCAACCTTTATGTGCGTCTCTGCCCGCCTAGACTAGGGGCGTAACATAAATGGGGGCTCGTCCCTTTTCGTTCGTGTGATTGGTTCGTTTCCTTTTTGCGTTTGCAGTGGGGGGGAAGCGTCATTTGGGGTGTGGGGAGACGGAGAGTTTCATTCTTCTGAGCGTTAGGCGCGGGTTTTTGCGGCCCTTGAGTGAGCGGCTGTAGATGCGGTTAGTAGTCTGCAGAGTTGTGTTTTTCCTTGTTGCTTTGTTCATGATGACGTTTGACATGGATGATTTTGCGCAACAGCCCTCTGTTGACAAATTGGAGCGGTGCACAAAAGCAGATTTGTTAGTTGTGGCTAATTTGTTCAATGTGGATGTTCCGTTGCATTCTAAGAAGGCTGAAATTAAACAATGTTTGATAGAGAAACTGGTGGATAGGGGAGTGTTTGGGAGGCTGAAAACTTCGCCGAGGGGGTTAGGGAGTTTGGAGACGGCAGTGGGGGCGAAAGCTGCTGGGGCCGTCCCGAAACCTTCCAAGGGGCGAACGACGTCGGAGGCGGAAGCTCCTGTCGCCGTTCAATCTCCTAAATTGGACCCGATTGGCCATGTTGCGGCGGGTTTGGTGACGGAGGATCTTAAGCTTGCCCTTCGCTTGAAGGAGGTGGAGCTGCAGGCTAAGGCTAAGGAAGTCGAGCTCATGCATCTTCGCATTCGAGCTATGGAGCTGGATCCTTCTCGAGCGAGAGACGCTGCTCCCATCCCTGTAAGTACACTCCCCGACGCTTCCACTGTTGACCAGTTTAACGCTAGCAAGCAAATTGTTTTGGTACCTCCTTTTAGGGAGGGAGAGTTTGATTCGTATTTCACTGCTTTTGAGCGCATCGCAACCACTTTAAAATGGCCAAAGGATGTCTGGAGTCTGTTGTTGCAATGCAAATTAATAGGAAGAGCGCAGGAGGTTTGTGCGAGTCTCTCCATTGCTGACAGTCTGGATTATGAGGTTGTCAAATCCACTATTTTGCGGGCTTGGTCCCGGAGGCTTATCGGCAAAAGTTTCGTGCCTGTAGCAAGTCCGACAGACAAACATTTGTGGAGTTTGCACGTGAGAAAGCTGTCTTATTTGATAAGTGGTTGGCTGCCAGTAAAGTAAAGAACTTTACTGAGCTGAAAGAGTTGATCCTGTTGGAGGAGTTTAAGACATGTCTCCCTGAAAGTATTGTGGTGTACCTTAATGAACAGAAGGTGGAGTTACTGTCTAAAGCCGCGGTTCTTGCCGATGAATTTGTGTTAACCCATCGCGCAGCACTTTCGACAGCACGCCGTGAGTACGTTTCCCCGACACATCATGCCAAAAGTTATAGGGTTTCTCCTAAGCGACAGACGCGTTCTGCTGCTATTCCTGTGTCAGACCGCAAATGTTTTTATTGTCATGAAATCGGTCACCTCGTCGCTGCTTGTCCATCACTACAGCGCAAGGAGCAGGCTCACACTGTAAGGAAGCCGAAAGGGGTTGGTTTTGTCCGCTCTATGTCTGCTTCCACTTCACCTGACAATGAAGTGAGAAGTGACAGTCTTGATGACAGCTACCATCCCTTTGTGTCAGAAGGATTTGTTTCTTTGAACGGGAAAAAAAAGGATCGGGTGCCGATTACGATTTTGCGTGACACCGGAGCCGCGCAGACACTCATTTTGAGGGGAGTTTTACCTTTTTCTGGTGACTCTTTTTGTGGTTCGGATGCTCTTGTCTGGGGAGTGAAAATGGATGTGTTGCGAGTACCGCTACACAAGGTGTTTCTTCAATCGCCGCTCGTTTCGGGTCCGGTAACGGTTGGAGAGCGCGAGCATCTGCCAGTGCCCGGTGTTGCGATGATTTTGGGGAATGACTTAGCAAATGGGAAAGTGTTTTTTACCCCGAGAGTGGTTGAAAATCCTGTGCCTGATACTTTGTTATCTGACCCTGCTGCTGAGCGCTCTCACTCTGTTTTTCCTACCTGTGCGGTAACTTGCGCGCACAAGCGCAGGTATGGCGACGTTGATTTGTCGGATTCTTTTCTCTGCGCTGGTGGTGAGCCGGAGTCTGAATCTAGAACCTGTGACCCGCTAATGGGCGACTCGGAGGCGAAGCTGTCTATTAGCTCATCAGTGACAACTCAACTGCCTTTGGGAGTTAACAAAAAGGATTTTGTTTTGGCCCAGCACAGTGACCCGACTCTGGTGGGTTGCTTTTCAGCTGCCGACTCTAGCGACCAGTACCCCCGTGTGTATAGTGTTGAGGATGATGTGTTGATGCGTACCTGGTATCCGCCTGCAGCTGGTGATCTGGGCTGGAATGTGTTTAAGCAGGTTCTGGTGCCTCAACAGTACCGACACAAAGTGCTTAGTCTTGCCCATGACAACTTTTCTGGACATATAGGTATTAGGAAAACCTACCACCGCATTCTGCGCCATTTCTTTTGGCCAGGACTGAAGAGTGACGTTGCTAGGTATTGTCGTTCTTGTCACACCTGTCAGATCAGCGGTAAGCCTAACCAAGTCATTCCACCCGCTCCATTACACCCTATTCCAGTTTTAGGGGAACCTTTTGAACACATACTCATTGACTGTGTTGGTCCACTTCCTAAAACAAAATCGGGCCACCAGTACCTCTTGACTTTGATGTGCGTTGCTACACGTTTTCCTGAAGCGATTCCATTGCGCACCCTTAAGGTTAAATCAGTTGTTAGGGCGTTGGTGAATTTCTTTTCTACGTTCGGGTTACCAAAAGTTGTCCAAACTGACCAAGGCTCTAATTTCATGTCTAGGATTTTTGCTCAAGTTTTGCAGTCACTTGGTGTTAGACATCAAAAATCCAGTGCCTACCATCCAGAGTCTCAAGGTGCACTTGAGCGGTTTCACCAGACATTGAAGTCTATGATGTGAAAATTTTGCCTTGAGTCTGAAAAGGAATGGGATGAGGGGTTGCCGCTGCTCCTTTTCGCGGTGAGGGAAAGCGTGCAGGAATCCCTGGGATTTAGCCCTGCTGAGCTGGTGTTTGGTCACACGGTGCGTGGCCCGCTGCGACTGCTCAGGGAGAGCTTCCTGTCCGACACAGATGCTCCTAAGGAAAATGTGTTGGATTATGTGAGTTCTTTTAGAGAGCGTTTGCATAAAGCATGTGCAATCGCACGTGATGCTCTCGTGGCAGCGCAGGGCAAGATGAAGAAAAAGTTTGATAAGAAAGCTGTACAAAGGAAATTTGAGGTCGGTGATAAGGTTTTAACCCTTCTACCAGTCCCTGGTTCTTCTCTCCAGGCAAAGTTCAGTGGTCCGTATACAGTGCAGGCCAAATTGAGTGATACGGATTATGTCATCGACACCCCAGAGCGAAGGAAAAAGTGTCGTGTGTGTCATATTAATATGATGAAGCCCTACTTTGCTGGTGGTGTGTCAACAGTTGCGACTGTGGGGGTGCCAGGTTTAGAAGCCCGGTATGACCCCGTAAATGATGATTTAGTTTTCGGTTGTGCGGAGGGCTGCGCACGTCTCAGAAACTCTGAAATCCTAAGTGACCTCAGGTCACATCTAACAGATCTAGATGATGATGTTCGAGATGACGTGTGTCAGTTGATTGAGAATCATCCTGATCTTTTCTCGGACACTCCATCCTGTACTACTGTGCTGGAGCATGACATCGATGTGGGGGGCCATCCTCCAATCAAACAGCATGCCTACCGGGTGAATCCCACTAAACGTGCTCTTTTCCAGACAGAGGTCTCTTATCTGTTGGAAAATGGTCTTGCTGTTCCTAGCTCTAGCGCGTGGAGTTCCCCGTGTCTCCTAGTGCCTAAAGCGGACAAGACCCCACGGTTTTGTACGGATTTTCGGAAGGTGAACAGCATGACCAAGCCTGACTCATATCCTCTTCCCAGAATGGAGGATTGTGTTGATAGGGTCGGTTCTGCGAAGTTTGTCACTAAGCTGGACTTGTTAAAGGGCTATTGGCAAGTTCCTCTAACATCACGTGCAGCCGAAATCTCTGCTTTTGTCACTCCTGACCATTTTCTGCAGTACACTGTCATGCCATTCGGGTTGCGCAACGCCCCCGCCACATTCCAACGACTCATGAACATTGTGCTGGGAAGCGTTCGCAAGTGTGAAGTGTACCTAGATGATATTGTCGTCTACTCAGACACCTGGTCAGAGCATATTGAAACACTCACTGACATGTTCCATCGCTTGGGAAGGGCATCTCTTACCCTCAATCTCGCCAAGTGTGATTTCGGTAAAGCCATGGTGACATATCTGGGGAAGCAGGTGGGTCAGGGCCAGGTGCGCCCTCTTCTGGACAAAATCCAGGCCATACTAGACTTCCCTGCCCCTCGTACTAGGCGTGAGCTGCGCCGTTTTCTCGGCATGGTGGGCTACTACCGGGGTTTCTGTCGAAATTTCGCGGAAGTGGTCGCACCCCTCACTAGCCTCACTAGCGTGTTGAAACCTTTTGTGTGGTCCTCTGTGTGTCAGAGTGCGTTCCTGGCTGTTAAGACTCTCCTGTGCAGTGCGCCAGTGCTGGCTGCCCCTGATTTTGCACGCCCTTTTAAATTAGAGGTAGATGCCAGAGCAAACGGAGCAGGTGCCGTATTGCTACAGGAAGACCAATATGGTGTGGATCACCCAATCGGCTGTTTCTCAAAGAAATTCAATGTCCATCAGCGAAGGTATAGCACGATTGAAAAAGAGGCCCTCTCTCTGCTGTTCGCATTGCAGCATTTTGAGGTGTATGTCGGTTCCAGCCCCTCGCCTGTGATCGTCTATACCGACCACAATCCCCTGGTGTTCCTAATGCGTATGCAGAACTCGAACCAAAGGCTTATGAGATGGTCTCTTCTGGTGCAAGATTTCAATTTGGACATCCGCCATAAAAAGGGGACAGAGAATGTGTTGGCGGATGCACTGTCCCGTACCTTCCTTTAAACGTGAATGTCAAAACATCTACAAGGGCGATGTCTTTGATTTTGGGAAGGGGGGTGTTACGGCTGCGGCCATATGAACACTGTGTGCTGTCTTGTCCTGTCTCTCTACTGTGCTTGAGACTCTTTGCAGGTCCATCCCCTAATGAAGAGCAGCGAGCAGCTGATTGGCCCTGTTACGGGTTCGAAATTGAGGACGAGAGTAAAACAATGATGGTCCAGAAGAGGTCGTTCAAACAATTGATTTTTAATGAATACACGCAGCGTGGGGAGACGTACAATGGAACCCATCAGTTGTAAATCCCCAACCAAAAATACACTTCAGATTGCTTTTATAACATCAGGGTATTATGACGCCCCCTCATGCGTTTACAAGCACATAATTTGCATCTTAAGAACATTATTTGCCTCTTCTACAGACACTGATCAATCTTAAAAGATAACTGCAGAGACAGGAGTTCCCCTTTCTGGCATCCATCCAAATATGGTGGTGAGGTCCCCATGGACTTGTCCTCCTCTTTGCGTCACCTGTTGCTAGGCAAACTCAAATGCAACAAGAAGCTGAATACATTCAGGCCTTTGCTCAGCTACCATTTTACTGTAACAATATACTCAGCATATAAGCTTTTAAGATTATAGATTTAACTCAACGATTGAAGTGGTTCTAACTGCACCTGTAATAAACATGTTAATATTTGATTATGATAACCCCTGTAATACAAATTATAACATAATGCCAGCAACTTCAATAAATGCTTGGATGAAATGATAATTAATGCAATGATAAAGATGATGGTTATGTAAAATAATCCCTGTAATTCCACAATTCCCTCTCTTGACGTCTCTTCCAGAGACGTCACTACAGGTCCACTGCCTTCGCTCTGACCCTCTCTTGCCGTCCCCTGACTCCGCAAATCAGACAATAACCTCATGTCATCTAGGTGGTCCAATAATAAAAAACGCCAGCTCCCACTTGAAAACACTTCATGCTTAAGTGGTCTCTGCTCCTTTCCTGGGTCCCTCTCTAGTGGAAATCTAGTGGAATGGACCCTCGTCATCAATCACTAAGTAAACTGAATTGGCGCAGGTCTCAAATAAGAAGTAGAAGACACTTGGGCCCTCGCTCAGGCCTGCTACTAGATTTATGTGTATTGTAAGCATGCATGCAATTAACCTGCTATGTTCTCATCTTCCCTCAACATGTATCACCTGGACACTCTCACCAGTGAAGCTTAAAACCCTCTTGGATAGAACATCAACTCTAAGCAAGCACAGATATGCATTGTGTATAAAATGAACTCAACCTGTAAATAGAGACATCACTGTTATGACCAACATCGACCTCTGCACAGCTCAGACGCCAGTTGCAAGAGCTCTCTAAGATTAGAATCATCAACTGTGACTTATATAGTGTTATTTCGGTACTTTATACTTCACACATTTTTGAACGTTGTTTATATGGGGAGTTCCTCTTTTTGTGTCTATATTTATTAATATGCCTTGTGCACTAAAGCTTCCTGTTTTTCAGTCTGGCTGAGCACTTGTTTGTGAGTAAAGACTGGCCTCTACAAGCCTTCATAGCAGATACACATTACAAATGCTTCATATATACAGAGAAAAACCCAATACTCTACATTTCACTATTTTGTTCTTTGGTTCAGATTTGGATTCTGTATTGTTCTTTATTTGTTATTATTTATATTCAGATTGTTTTTTGCTAGTCTTGGTTTGTTGTTGTCTGTTTGGGAGCTGACATAGTCACTAAAATATAACAAAAGAGATCTCCTCAACGTGTTGTATATTTTTAATATTTCCTTATTATTTTGTCATAAAATAAATCAACCAAATAACTTAAGCTGTGTGACAGCACCTTGCGTTTACGCCAGGCTGTGAACTGCCCTGAAGCTACACCCCTTTTACCCCATTTACTTTCTCAATCTTAGTTTAAACTATTCCTGACCTTCTCCTTCTCTCGTCTGATCATCTCAAGTACGTCCTGTACCAAATTTGCTTCCTCTTTTCAAGTTCCACATTTAATTACAAGCTCCAACACATTTGCCCTATATGGCTGTCTCGACGTGTTTCCTGTCAACTTAACAGAGTTATTCTCAAAACTCAGAGCTGAAGTTCCCCTTTTCTAAGTCTGTATGTTCTACAAGAGAGCAAGTCGGTAAACAAGTTTATCATCACAAAGGTTATTAGGTAAAGGTCACGTAGACATTTGCTTAGTAACCCTAAAAGAGCACATTTCATGTAGCTAATCGCATATATTAACACCCCCTTTTTGTGACACATCTCATGTGTTACAAACTCAAAATCCTTCACTCAGGTTAGGCAATTAAAAGAAAAATTTAGTCCTATCACATTATGTATAAATGCTCCGGAGCCTCAAACCTGTGTTTAAGGAATGAAATCAAATTAATCATCATGTCAAATCCTTTCTTGGCTCCATCCACAGCCTGCATCCTTGGAACGTCCTAAAAACAAAAGCCTGTGTGTTAACCAGAACATCACCTTTTATACTCAGTTTCTCCACTTATGATCCAACCTGTGTTATAACCCAAAATAAACTTACACAGAACAGTTATTAATCATGTGTCCCCTCCGTTCATGGTAACTTAAGTTACATCAATGTTTCCCTTTTAGCATTTAGCATTCTATAATGTAATAACATAATCCAACCCCAGTAAATAATTTTCTCAACGCACACATCAATATCCCAAAATCAGCATCCCCAGATTTAAGTCTCCCACTTGTCCGGTTTGTCAACCTTTTATTTATTTCCCCTCTTGGTCCCATCACTCACATTCACTCCCATGCATTCACACATGATATTTTTGCTGATACTGCAGCCTTCAGCGCACGTCATCAGATGCTCCACATCAGCAAAATGAGCTCAATCATTTGTTTTATTTCGTTTTCCTTTTTAGGAAAATAGTTCTCTATATTTTTGACTGGATTGACACGCTGCAATCATTTTTAGACAGAGACTCGCCGCCACTCAGTCTCTGATTGTAATCAATTATAATTCTGTAATGCCCACCTGATTTTCGTACTTGGTAATTTTGTCAACGCCGTCCGTTCACTCTCTTCCAGGCCTGCTTAGAACAAAAATGAAAAAAAAAGAGAGCTGATTATTAGCTCATCAAAGTACAAAACAAAATCACCTGACAGGTTTTTTCCTGAGTGCACTTACTACTACAAAAATTTTTGGGGCCCCTCTCAGACATATCCACGTCTAATCAAACACCCTCTCTGGAAATAAAACAACAGCCTCAAAAATCTGAAACAATCTTAAATTTCACCCGTTCAACACACCGAAAACCTCGTCAAAAGATCAAAGACCGTTTGCACAATGTCACCCTTCCCCACTTTACCATGTGTTCATTCAGCACAAGATAAAAACCAATTTCAACCACATATCATCCTTAAATTATAAATTTCCTGTCCAAATCTGCCCCTCTGAACAGACCTGACCACCGTAATCAAATATCCTGATACTTTACCATTATATTTCTCCAAATACTCTTCAACAGCCACTGCTCTCTCTTGAACTGAACTGAAAGCCTCCGACACACACGCACACAGGAAGTGTCTCTGCTCCAGCTAATTTGCATAAACCCACAGCTCAACAGCCAACTTAACAAGAGGAATACATGTTTAAACCTTATCACATTATTGAATTATTTTCATTTTCTTTCTATAATAATCACTGATTTTGATCACTCAGTACGAGAGCACTCCTGAGTCACTCTTATAGACACTTTTCTTTTGTTTTTTCCATCTATTTTAAATCTTTCCATCTATTCTATTAACCATTCACACCATTCTCTCACTCATACAAGCAGCAAACTGATCTTCATTGCATATGCTTGTATTCTTAGCCAGGTTTTAATCAATGTCTCTATGCATTAAGCTTTGATTAGACAAGCTTCATGAGCTTGTCTTTGTACGGTTAATACATTTTCTGTTTGTGTGTGTATGGGTATATATTATTTTGCATCTATGGCTTCACAGTCTCCCAGACTTCTTCCCAACTCTCCAGTTAAGCAGTCAGTTTTCTTTTCCCCCGAATTACTAACCCACATTTTGATTTCCCACCTTAAATAAAGCACTCCTAGTCTTCAGCCAGGAGCTAGGGCCTGTTTTCCCGGTTCATGGACACATGATTCTGTGAACAATTCAACCAGAAACTTGCCTTAACTTATCCAGTGATGTTAACTTCTAACTTTCTTCCGACTGCTGCTGTAGAGAGTTGGTACGGTTCTGCTTTACCCCTGAAAATAACAAAACTAAGACATTTTCATTATTATCACCAGTGGTTAAATAACCCATTTCTCTATCTCTGATCAGAAACACCAATTATGCCAGGCATGTAAGCGTGTTCTTCCCTGCATTTTATGTTAATTGGGTGTAAACTGCTTCTTCATTAAATTAATTCATTGAGTTCTTCGTTGCCTTGCGATATATTCATGTTAATGTACACTACGTGTAAGCTGTTTCTTCATTGCATCCTATATATTCATATTTAATTTATGCATTTCACCACTGAGCTTTAGATTCAAACTATCTCACTTCTGATTCATTTCAAAAATAATCTCACATGTAACAATTTGTATATGTGTGTTTTCTATTCATTAATATAATTGTCAGTTATTTTGATTATCTTTACCTTTTGTATTGTTTACCTCTTTGTTGCGATGTGGTGGACATCCCTAAACAATTCATGAGTTCAGGCTTCAATTTTCAATTCAATTATATCCTATATTCTCGCAGTCAAACTCGTCCAGCTTCATCTCTCACCGGTCTCTTTTTCATTCACAGTGTCCTGTTCGTGCTTCAAAGCTCCAGCAAACACAGTCTCAACTCAGCTGTTGTCTTCTTCTCTGTTTCTTTACAGTCTTTCTTTTAAGTTAAATCCCAGCATGGCAAAATATCACTCAATGTCCAGTGCTCTTCCACAATTCTTTATCCCACTGTTCAACTGCCCAGCCTGTATTTTCACAGTACATGTTACCTTACTCTTACATGCTGCTGCTGGTCGTCAGTCGTCATCAGTGTTAATGGATCAGTGGCACTGCCGTTTGCCTGCTGTATTCAAGTCCACGATGTTCTGTCGGTCTTCATCAGGCGATTGACTGTCCTTTGAACTTCTTCTCCGCTTCAGGGACAAAGTGAGAGATCCAGCCGCACAATTTCGAGCCAAAGACTGGCTTATTCTCCCAATTCTTTTAATCTACTTTTCTGCTGCTGAACTCAAGGTTGCAAAGTTGAGAGAGTCCACCTGTATTGGCACACTAAAGCATACAATTAGTATTATATTCATTTTTTTTATCTTAAAACCTCGATTTGCTTCATCTTCTTAGAATTTAACTCTGTCCATTTCTCTGGGTGCTCCCCTGACATCATCAGTCACACACACACCTTCCTGTCACACACACAGCAACACAGTATTTCCTATTTCTCTTTCCTGTTTCTACAGATTAATCAAACACTTGTTTTTTCATATTTACAGACTACAAACCCTCTTTAGTTTTACTAAGTCTTGGTGTAAAAACAATACACCTTCCTTTCATACACACTTTTAAATAGAGCTCTTTCAAACATAAAAATAAACTCAACCTCTCATACCATCACTCATGCATTTCTTGAATTAAAAGCACCTTCAAACTTTAAAACATCCTACTTTACATCACAAAAGAAATATATTTCATACACACTTTTAAATGTTCTAACCTCTTTCAGACGCCCTAAATCGTCTCACACACACTGCCTTTTCTCTCAAACTTCTCCCTTTTTCACTCACTCAGACAAATCATACAATCACTCAAATCTAATACTGACAGCATTCACACAATTAAAATCACTCGAAATACGCTTTCATACGAGTATTTTGGACATGCCTTCCATGATCAGAAAGAGCAAGTCAAAAGAAAAAAGAAAAAGAAAACTGAAACCTCTCATAACATCACTGAAGGTCAAATATCTTCATAGACCCAAAAGTAAGCATATTATTTCCCTAGTCAAAAGTCAAACCGTTACTCACAGTAATTTTTAATGTCACAGCCTTTGTGTTTTGAGTCATGGTCAGTGGCCCCTATTTCACAGCAAACACGCACCTCTGTTTCAACCAGCCCTGTCTGACCATCCGTTATTGGAGTCAACACAAGACTAAACGTAAAGCCAGTCATATCTCTGCTATGTTCTTCCAAAACTCCATGGTCTGTTTCCTCCATGGAGTGTACAGGTTACATTACAAAACTACATTTGAAAGCCAATCACACACATGCAAAATGAGACAGCAATTTATCCCGTCCACTGGAACTGAATTTCAAAATCCCTGAATGCACTTGCACAGAAGTCCGGAAAGTCCCGTTCGGCGTCAGTGGGATTTCTATCCTGCCTACAGTATAATTCCAGGGCCCGAAATATAACAATACTACTACATGCAAAATCTAATAATGATAAAATGTTAGTCAAAAAACACGGTGTCAGTACAAAGAGTCAATAAAACACAAGTCCTATTACTTTCAGCAAGTATTACGTCGTTCAAGGACGTGTAAGCAAAACCCATACTCCAATTCTACATGTATCATAAAGTAGTCATCGTATTTAACAACCGTAATGCCAACAAAGTAGAAATAAAAGCAATTCTTCCCTTAAAACACCAATATAAGTCGTCCTTCACCCAGGCTCTGCAGTCAGTCATTAGTTACTCATT
This sequence comes from Pelmatolapia mariae, assembly GCF_036321145.2. NCBI lineage: Eukaryota > Metazoa > Chordata > Actinopteri > Cichliformes > Cichlidae > Pelmatolapia > Pelmatolapia mariae. Next base: position 12,205,033 of record NC_086229.1, read on the forward strand.
AGTAAACAGGAAATGTCACTCTAAATAAGTCACAGGCATCTCATTTACATAGACACAGACACACTCTCAAAATAACCAGCCTGCTGCAGCGCCCGTGGCAGACAGAGCCTATATACAAACATAGAAATTATAACACAGAGACGTCTGATAAATTAAATAATATTTACAAGGCCTTAAATTGCATAACCTACCGAATTTAGACAAAATTTTAACTTAACCCTCCAAGGGACAAACTCCCTGAGTTTTTTGTGATCAATTTAACCAGTCTCGGCCCCGGACCGTGGTCACATATCTAATGCCCTAACACAATTTAAAAGCGTCAACCAACTCAACCCCTGCCGAAAAGCTCTGTTTTGGGGACACTTCACATCCCAGGCTTCCCCGAAGTTTCAAGTTAAAAGTTACACGCCCGAAACCCGGTTTCTACTGACCAAAAAAGTGCAAACCACCGTCCCGGACGGTAAAGTGGTCCAACCACTAGTTATTCTGGAGTGCCCCAAGCTCCACAGTGACCAACTGACTATCCCTCAACTGAGGACAAGGTCTAAGCGTCCTTGACCTTGGCAACCGTTACGTCTGAGCAATGCACTTGTTAGACTCCCAGAGTCCCGTTCTATACAATTTAATTATTTTGAAGACACCCCAAAACTCACCAACCCACCATATCGGTGTCCAAGCCCGGCTTTATATTCAATTGAGACTTTAATGTCACAAACTTCACCAATTACCTATTATTCTAAATTCTCTTTATTCTTATTCCTTTGGGACTTTAACCCGGTACCTTTAGTGAGACTCTAACTCACTTTTACTCTTTTTCTTATTCCTTTGGGACTTTAACCCGGTACCTTTAGTGAGACTCTAACTCACTTTTACTTATAACTTATCATTACTTCAACTTCAACTTCTCATGAGATTTTCACCAAAATCAAAAGAGACATTTACCAGTAATTTCAGTGAGTAGACTTTAATTTCTCATGTCCAATCTGGCACATTTTGGAAATAATTCAACAGGTAGTGCCTTACCTTTGAATAAGCCGGCTTATGTCCACTCACTTCGACCACTGACTCGTGTCTGCTTGTTCGAGCGCCTCGGACCCTCTCGGTCTCAATCTCCAAGTCTCTCCCCTCAACCCTCGGCCAATGCACCAAATGTTACGGGTTCGAAATTGAGGACGAGAGTAAAACAATGATGGTCCAGAAGAGGTCGTTCAAACAATTGATTTTTAATGAATACACGCAGCGTGGGGAGACGTACAATGGAACCCATCAGTTGTAAATCCCCAACCAAAAATACACTTCAGATTGCTTTTATAACATCAGGGTATTATGACGCCCCCTCATGCGTTTACAAGCACATAATTTGCATCTTAAGAACATTATTTGCCTCTTCTACAGACACTGATCAATCTTAACTGCAGAGACAGGAGTTCCCCTTTCTGGCATCCATCCAAATATGGTGGTGAGGTCCCCATGGACTTGTCCTCCTCTTTGCGTCACCTGTTGCTAGGCAAACTCAAATGCAACAAGAAGCTGAATACATTCAGGCCTTTGCTCAGCTACCATTTTACTGTAACAATATACTCAGCATATAAGCTTTTAAGATTATAGATTTAACTCAACGATTTAAGTGGTTCTAACTGCACCTGTAATAAACATGTTAATATTTGATTATGATAACCCTTGTAATACAAATTATAACATAATGCCAGCAACTTCAATAAATGCTTGGATGAAATGATAATTAATGCAATGATAAAGATGATGGTTATGTAAAATAATCCCTGTAATTCCACAGCCCGTGGAGCACGTGCCCACGTTCAAAAAGCCGCTCTGACAGCTCCCCAGAGGGAGAGAGAGAAGCGAGCGAGCAAGCAGTTTGACAGCCGACGCGGTCCTGGCCCTGGTTTCCAGCCCATACCTGTTGTTGTGTGTTTGTGTGAGTCTGTTCTGTGAGAGCAGCTCCTAGTGTGTTAACTTTGTGCTTAGGCACCCATAGGCTGAAGCGGAAGGGGTGAGCCGCCTTTTTCTTTGGAACAGTTTTCTCCTGTTTTCCGGGTTAGGGAGCGAGGGTTAGTATTGTCATTTGTTTGTTTTGTTTCTTTCATAGGGTTTAGTTAGTTTTCTCCGGTGGGATTTAGTTGGTTTTGTTTATTATTTTGGCCTGGGTTCACCCTGGAGCTATGCTTCATTACCTTTAATAAAATCACTTTTTTACTCACAACTGGTTTTGGATGTTTGGCTTGGGAACCAGGGCGGGTATTTGTCTCTCTCTCTTCCAACCTTTATGTGCGTCTCTGCCCGCCTAGACTAGGGGCGTAACACCCTCCATGCATGGTCAGGAGCTTTCTTGTCTTTATGTCAGTGGCTTCTATCTCCTCCTTTTGGCCAACTTATTATACCAGGCCGTCCTCATTTCTGTTGTCAATCTCTTTTCCTTGATATTTGTTTATTATTTGCTATCTTTCTGGCACTATGCCCCCCAGATGGTTATGCATTAATCACCTATGACCGTGATACTCTGTTAAGCCTTCGTATTCCCCCCTATGCTGGGTTGGATCAAGGCTGAAATTTGGGAGACGCTACCTTTCCACGTATTATCTCTTCCACTGGCTCACACGGTTCCCCTTTCTTCCCCCCGCATAAGAAGCGTTATAGGAAGCGGGGCAAACAGAGTGGGTTTCGTGTTCGCTTCAAGGCTTACTTTAAAACATTTGCTGCAGCTAATTCCCTCACCACCACGGGGATTATACAACTTCCATCCGCTTGGGATCCATTATCCTTCAGGCTGCTCAGCCATCGCTGGATCTGTCCGGTCAGTAAACAAGCCTGTCCGGCTTCTAAGGTAGTCTCTCTGCCTGATCGTGGTTGGATTGGGTCCCCCAGAGATGGTGTACAGCACAGGTATTTAAGCCAACTACAATGTGCTTCCAGCAGAGATAAAATGCCTATCTCTCGGATGGCTTTATGAAACGCAAGATCGCTGGCGAATAAAACCTTCATCTTTTTTTCTTTTTTTTTGCTTGCCTGTCGCGTTTGGATCTTTAGCCATCAGAATTGTTGTCTGAAGGCCAAGAAAGATGCCAAGTGGATTTGCTTTACCAAGTGGATCATCATGGCCTTGCCATATTGGTCCATTTGATTGACCTTTATTATAATTATGTATTTATTTTATTTACGTTTTTTAAAGACGGGAAAGACATGACTGGGGGATAGGACAGGGAGAAAGAATGAAAAAAAGAGAGGGAGAGAAAGAAAAATAGAGGGGAGAAGAGATGGTGAGAAAGGAGGGAAGGAGAAAAAAGAAAAACAAACAAAACACCTGGATCACCTGTATGGAGATAAAAAACCAGAAGAGAAAAGAAACAACAAAGAGCAACATAATAAAAACAACACCATCACAATAAACTAGCTAACAATAGATAACAGTAGATACTTTTTTAATTTCACCTGTTGAGAATGAAAAAAGAAAATAAGCAGAAGAAAACGAGAGCAATAGATTAAACAACATCACGATGATATCAATCAATCAATCAATCAATATAGTTTATTAATCCTAAGGGAAATTAGGGAATATAACTGTAAATACTAAATATTAAACATTATTGTGCGCTGTAAGATCGACAGCGCACAGTGTGCTTTGAGGTAGGAGCCAAAAAAGGTGTAGTTTGTGTGTGTGATCACCCGTGTGTACACCTGTGAACATGATCGCGCTTGTTTTTGAAAAGGTTCCTTCATGTAATGATCTGCTAAAGGGTGTGGGGGGCCACAGCCCCGTCCACCAGGGCATGAAGCAGGTATGGAGGAGATCAAAACTCCAGACATCCAGAGGCCCTCAGAACACAAGAGACCAAGGAAGACCAACGGAGGGGCAGTCGCACCACTATCCCAGAAAGAGCTGACGAGAGTCCCAGATGAGAGGTCACTCAGCAGCCACAGAGCAGAAGCCAGGGGAGGTTGCAATGACGTGCCGTGAGCTCAGCCAGCAGCCAGCTGTGCCAGAGTGACCGAGCCCCAGGCCGAGAGGCCGAGGGCACCCCACCCCCGAAGTGGCCCGAGCGAGCCCCAGGCTCCAGGCCCCGATAAGCAGCCACCAAGGAGTGAGCCGGTGTGTACCTGGACGCCCATCCCCAGACACAAAGAACCACCAAAGCACCGATGTCTGAGGGCGTCTGCCACTGGTAGGGGAAGTGGTGGGGGAGATAGGCCTCCATACCTTGGAGGACCTGGGATGTCCCCAGAGAGGTGGCGTCTGATACCCGACCTGACATATGGACACAGACAAACAGGCACACACAGATACAAACATCCATTCCCACCCTCATGCTCTCATATGCAATTACTCAACACTCACCCAACGTGGAGACAGACATAGAGAGACACTGTACACACAATCACACTCCCCAAGTGTACTCTAAGCCCCGGGTCTAGGTACCCTTGCCCCTGGAGGGGGAAAATGCACCAAGACCCAGGTGGTGTTACCCTTTTCCCTGGGGTGGGGAGAAGCAGACCGTCCCGGGGAAACCTTCATCTTAAATGACCTCTTCCTCACCTCTCGGCTTGATGCTCTGTTACTGACTGAAACTTGGATTTGTCCTGGTGAGTCCTCTTCCTTTCCAGAGCTACTTCCCCGAGATTGTGTGTTCTTCAGTTGACCGAGACCCTCAGGAAGAGGTGGAGGCATAGCCTCTGTTTTAAAAAAACAAACTTAAAGTTCGGCAACTGCCCTCTCCTACCTATTCTATTTTTGAGGTTCAATTTTTGGAGCTTGCTGGACCCCCGACGATTCTATGTGCTGTGATTTATCGACCACCCAAATATAATAAGTCTTTAATTTGTGTATTTGCTGACTTCTTAAGTTCATTTTTATTAAGTTATGACCAAACTCTTATTACTGGAGATTTTAACATACATATTTGTTGTGCTGATGAACCGCTAACCAAGGATTTCCTTGCCCTAATTGACTCTTTTAATAAACTTACACAGTGGGTCAGGGAACCAACTCATCTTAAAAACCATACCTGGGATTTGGTCCTCTTATATGCTTTGGATATTTGTACTATGGACATCGATAATGCTGGTATTTCTGACCATTTTTTGGTCATGTTTGATGTTGAGCTACATGCAACTGAATTAAATTCTAAAGGCTGTCATCGCCCTGTACGTATCATTAACTCTGAGACTGTGGCTAACTTCATTACGGCCTTTTTAAACTGCCTTTTTTGATCCAGATTGTACGGATACTAACTGTTATACACCTCCCTTGGTTGACGATTTTGCCAATGCTATGTTATCCACCTGTTGCTCCATCATAGATACTGTGGCCCCTATAAAGATGAAACGTCCCAGAACTTCTCATCAACCATGGCTAAATGACACTATACGAGCCTTACGACGTTTCTGCCATCAATCTGAAAGGAGGTGGAAAAAAGACAGGCTTCAGATATCCTATGACATTCTTTGTAGGAGCCGCTTTCTATACCAGAACTCTGTTAAGGCAGCTAAAGCAGCTTTCCTATCAGACATTATTGAGACTAATAGCCACAACCCCCGAATGTTATTCCAAATTTTTAATTCAACGATAAATCCCTGTCCTGGATCTTCGAGCTCGGCCTCCCAGCCTCTCTGTGAGCAAGTTCTTTATCATTTTATTGGAAAAGTTTTAATACTGAAGGCTTCACACTCTCACTCTCTTGTGTTGAATCCTGTTCCGGTTTTAGGATGCATGTCGACCTTTTCTCACTTTGAGCTGTTATCAATTCCCAATCTTAAGGGATTAATTGAACGATTGAGAAGCTCAAATTCTATGCATGATATCCTTCCATCCCATATTATCAAGGAAGGTTTTGAGGAAATTGGGCCTTGCATCTAATTTTTAATGAATTTATCATTGTTAGTGGGCTGTGTCCCGACTGCTTTTAAACATGCGGTAGTGCACCCTGTTCTTAAAAAAAGTAATTTTGACCAGAAAGACCCTGCAAATTATAGGCCAATCTCAAAACTTCCGTTTTTATCAAAAATTTTAGAGAAAGCCGTCTTTCTCCAAATTCAGGCCTACTTAGTTGCAAATAATATTACTGACAAATACCAGTCTGGCTTTAAGCCAAACCATAGTACTGAAACGTCCCTGCTAAGAGTCTATAATGATCTTCTTGTATTTGCTGACTCTGGTTGCCCTGCCGTTTTAGTTTTATTGGATCTGTCATCAGCCTTTGACATGGTTGATCATAATATTCTCTTGATATCCACGCCATCCCTGCAATATATCAGTTCAGACAGTCACGCTAAATGAAGCTTAAGACCTTCTTAAAGCTGAGTGCTTAACAACTCTTTATGAGCACATTTGCAATGTGTGTATGAAAAATGATTATAAACGCTTATTTATTTTACTTATTTACTTAATCTTAATTTACTTAATCTCAATGCTCTTTATGTGTGTGAGCGACACTTTTCATTTTATTACACACACCCAGGGTAAGATATACACCATCCCCATATCAGCATAAATCTCCACTAGAAAGCACACTCCAAAAATTTTGTCTATCAGGATTTACGCCTCTTTTTGCTTCAAGCAGATACATAACATATAGATATGTAGTGAGAGGGGATATTTTACTGTTGTTTTATCATCGTATCAGAATCATATAATAAGCATTGCATTAAAGCATTTATTGAAGCTATTGACAGTACATTAAAGTTTGGATGACAGTGATTGTTAAAACCTCATGTTAATCTTCTATTTACAGGTGTTAGTATAATCATATAATCTTTTGTTGCAGGTGTAACCATGATCATCTTTAAACATATTGTCGCTTGGTGCTTATTATGGAGTTGTGCTCAAGTTAATAAGGGTTAAAAGCTACAGTCAGCGGGATGTCTGGCTGATCTATTGTGTGAAGCGACTTCGAGCTGGAAGGCCGCACATGCTTACAAGACACTTACCATCATGTTATCTTATGATCTTTTATTTAGTTATATCTTTTGTTAACCTTTAAGTAGTGTGTATTGGCAATAATTAATCATTATTTCATTTAATCATCATCATTAATTGTTAGCTCATTAAAGAATTTCTTTAGGCTGTCGGTCTTATGTTACAACTACTATTACAGGTATCGTCATAATCCCATATTAACATTTTCTATTACAGGAGCAGTGATAATCATTTTTATATACATGCATTGTATTTTTGTGCTTGCCAAAGAGGGGCTCGATCAACTAGTGGAGGGTCGGAAACTTTGTTCGGCGTGAGGACCGAACAATCTATTGTGTTAAGGACCTTGAGCTATGGAAAGAACACGCTTACAAAACACATATACCATGTTATTCACCATTATCCTTTATTCATTTATGTTCTTTTTATTAAGCTTTGAATGGTGGAATTTGATTGGAACATTTATTCAACATATCACATGTGTGGTTTCAGTTAGGTTATTGCACACATGACGGGTTGGCCTCTGTCCTTATAGACAGAGTGAAGGCTGAGGCCTAGGCACACGCACACACACAAGCAGTAGTTAAACTCATGTGAAGGGAAGAGTTCAAATATTTAGAAAACAGTTTGCAAGGCCTTGTAGCTGTTTGAATATGCTTGCAGGAGAGACGGTTTGCTCCAGGGGATAAGCAGAGTGGAAGATTACTGGGAAGGATCTGGCCTCGGGAAGAAGAAGATGTTCTTCCAATGGGTTGAAAGTTGTCAACATTGATTGTATTGTACCTACTTTACGCATGAGGGGGCGTGCTAATACCCTGATTTCATATATAAACTATTGTTGTGTGGTTTTCGGGGAGAGAGTTTTGCTGTCTGCGTGCAGTCTTTGTCTCCCACACGTGTGCATTAAAATCATCGTTTGACTTGACCCGGCCGAACCAGTTTTGTTATTTTGGTTTTCCTCTTGTATCCATCCCCAATATTTTGAACCCGTAACAGTTTTGGGGGCTCGTCCTGTGGTATTGGGGTGGAAATTGAATCTGGAGGCTTGGATGGTCCGAGGTGGTCGAACGGACAGGCGCGAGCCAGTGAGCTGAAGTGAGTGGGCAGACCGGTCACATCTAAAAGGTGAGGCACTACCTGTTGAATTATTCCAAAGTGTGCCAAATTGGACATTGACAAAATTAAAAGTCTGCTCACTGAAGTTACTGGAGAAGGCCTGTTTTGATTTTGGTGAAAATGTCATGAGAATTGAAGTTAAAGCAGTTGGACTGCTAAGTAAAGTTAAAGCAGTTGGACTGCTAATTAAAGTTAAAGCAGTTGGACTGCTAAGTAAAGTTAAAGCAGTTGGACTGCTAAGTAAAGTTAAAGCAGTTGGACTGCTAAGTGAATTTAGCGTGATAGGTAATTGGTTATTTTTTGGGTTTGAGTCCCAAAGTGCTTCGACAGGTCATACCCGTTTCTGGGGTGTTGACTGATGTTTCAAAGTATTATAAATTTTTCTAGAACGGCAGTTGGACTGCTTAGAAGCGCAGAGCCCGGAGGTTGTGCTCCCTCTTTGGTTCGGACGCGGGCCATCGACCTATCTTCTAATAGGGATAACACAGTTTGGCTTAACTGCAGATTACAGGGCAGCCTGGAATAAGCTAAGAGTTTGAGTCTCTTTGTTTGCGCTTTTTTGGGTAGCAAAGGTTGGACCTTGGGTGTTGGACACTTTTAAATTGAGTTAGGGATTTTAGAGATGAGGCCAAAAACTGTTGGACAGATACTGGTTAATTGATCACAAAAAAGTTGGACTTTATCGGTTGGACCGTTAACTTAAATTTGTCAAAATTGTTTAGGCGCTAAAGCTGTCAGGCCTGAGAGTGATTGTATATATAAGACGTCTTTGTAATATAAATTGAGAGTTTGGTGTGAAAGGCGGCTCTGTGTGACAGAGGGCTGGTACTTCCTGTTTAGCGTATTACTGAGTTTTATAATCATGATTTGCAAATATTGTTAAAAGCCTGTAAATAAGACGCTGATTCTCTACACCATAATAGTATGAATGAGTTTTGATTCATTGTTGTGAATGTATGATTGAGGACTGCGGTTGGCATATTTTCCTTGTCGATGCAAAGCTGGGTGTTTTAAAGGTTGAAAATGATTTTGATTCAAGCAATGTATTTGTGATGCCATAAGACTCAGAATTTCTCTTTTCTTTCAGTCTGAAAACACGTAGATAGATATGATTAATAAATCCAGGTACCTTTTTGAGTTTAGTATAATGTATGGTGTATCACTATACTCTATGCTGAAGTTAGATGAGTGCTTACAATGTCGATTAACTACTATGAGTTAATTTGTAAGAAAATTTGAGGGTATTTAGAAAACCAGATAGATATTCCACAGTAGTAAGCTGTAATACAATACAATCAGCTGTAATACAATAATAAAAAAAGTTAAACAGTAATGAGCTGACAGAGAAGTTTGTCATCCTGAAAGGATTGAATGATGCTCTGCCTCTGTGGTCAAGTTCAGACACAGGCTTTAAGCAGTCATGAGCCACTAATAAGCGTGACAGAGCAATAAGCTTAAACAAAGTACATTTGGTGAATAACTCTGATAGAAGAAAATCTATGAGCACGCAATAAAGTGGACTTGTTAGGGCAGTTTAACATAAGTCTGGTGAAAAGTTTAAATTGATTTGTACTTACAGACAGACTTTAAAGAAAATGTTATTGGAAACTGATAAAATCATAAAATGATTTGGTTCATTTTTGTGGTGTGAAGCATGATTTTATAAGATCTTTAAGTGGTTATTCTTTCAGTTCAATAATATAAGCATTTACATTTAATTTACGTTACTCTTTGGTTCTATCATTATATAGGGTGGGATTAAGCACGAAGTTCACCACTATATGTGGTGTAGCAACTTCATTTTATGTAGATAAAAGGCATGCTTATTTCAGGGCTGTGCCGAATTGAAATTTCACATATAGGGGATCCTCTTTACATGAATTGCATTTGTCACAGTGAGTACGAATAAAGGATTAAATACAGTGAATTTTCTTGAGGGTGTGTGTGTTTCTAGGCATAATTACTACTGTTCGTCTGTTTTTGTTTTGTTTTTTCTCTTTATGTTTAATTACAGGCTGCTTAGCCGACCCTGGAAGCCGAGGCTGACCTGGACTCCTGCTCTCCCCTCTACCATCTTCGACGTGACCCTGACCAAATGCTGCAGCAGCTGGACCCATAACAACAACCTGAAAATGTAAACAGTGCTGCAGGAAAGCGATCTCATGCAGCAGAGACAGAGAGCGTTAAATCCAAGGCCCGTTTCACTACACGGGGGAAATTTCCAGACAGCTTCAGCTGACAGAGCTGTGACGAGACGCCCATTAAGCCCGGATGAAAGGTGAGGCCGAGCAACAGAATGCTGACCTTAACAACTCTGCATTAACACTGTGCAGGACAGTGATGGACCAACACGGCAGCAAAAAAGGCGTGCCAGAGACAGGAGGAGTAACTGAGGTCAGGAGGCACCTCAGAATGGACAAAAGCACGAGAAGAAAATAGGCTGAAGGCACAGGTGTCGGGGCTCGGCCAGGAGCTGACCTCTGAGAAGAGCCGGACAGCAGACCTGCAGAAGGCCTTGGGGCAAAGCAAGGAAAACATCAATAAGCGTCAATATGACGTGTACGGAAAAGACTCTGAGGTTTCTGCCCTCAGTAAGAGCTCAAGGCATCAGAGCAGAAACTGAGCATGGCTAAGGAGGAGCTGGCTGCTAATCGAACCCATCAGTCAGGCTTAGAGTGCCAGATCCAGGATTTGAAATCAGACCGGAGCTGGCTGGAGCGGGAGGTTGCCAAACGGGACGAGAAGCTCCAACAGCAGGAGCAAACCCTGAAGGAGCTACAGAAGCAAAAGGGTCAAGTTAAGGAGGAGCTGGACAAGGAGAAGATGCAGGTTTCACCTGCGATGAACATGGACACTGGAGAAAAGGACTGCCTGATTTGGGGCCAGAACCAGGACAGACTGAACTTTGAACAGCAGCAATGGTGGCAAACAGACTGAAATGGAGGAGGGCAGGACCCCAGGAGACGCTTCAGGCTGTGGTTTACCCAAAGCATCAGAACAGGAAAGCGATGAACCAAACACACACAAACACACACACACGTCTACATACACTGACTCAGAATGAAGAGAAATACACACATGAACAGATGTGCACTCGTTGATTGAGTGAGAAATGACATACACACATACACACACACACAACCACACACGCACACAAATCGAAATGCTGAGGCATTAGAAGTGATCCACACACGTACACATGCACATGCTTGTGCAATGAAGAGTCATACACACACGCGCTGATGCAATGAAGAATGCTTTGCTAACAAAAATGCTTATGCTGATACACAAAAATGCTGCACACAAACATTTAAATACATAATTTTTATAAGAAGCCATGGATTACTTAAATTGTGTTTCATGTCACCCAGAGGGCATTTGTGTAGATTTAGGGGACAGGGTCTAAAGCAGTTTGGTTATGAAAACAATGTCTGTGCGTGTTTTTGGCTCAGGGCCTGCACTGAATTGTTTACTGTGCTTCACACAGCCCTGGTGAGGAACAGTGGCACAGAGTGAAAATGATGAATTAACAGTGTAAATTTTATTTCGGAGCACCACATTTTTTGTGATTGAGACTTAATTGAAGGAGGAACACACGGGAAAAGAAAAAAAAAAGAAGAAAAAAAAGGCTTTGGGTTCATGTAAACATCTCACGTGTGTTTAACACAATTGCCTTAGTCTTTAAAGTTAAGTGTAACTATATAGTGTAGAAAGTACATGATATGCAGAAAATTGGGTCTAAAAAGTCTAACTTGTAATTTGAACACAATAATTTCATGTTTCTATGAACGTAATTAAACCACTTAGGATCTGTACAAAATTAAACAACTTTATTTTTTCGGGTTGAGATAACACGATACAATCTAGTAAGAGTGGTCAGTTGCTGAACTCATGGAATTCACAAGACCGCGGAAGATTTCAAACTGCAGGAAAATCACAGAAGTTATAAGAGGCAGACAACGGCACACACACCACATGCATGCTATTGTTATTTATTGTGGATTAACCTGTCAAGGGCAAGAACAAATGAATTCTGCATCAATACAGGAAATCATATCTTTCCTGTATTTCCTAGATGGTTGGCATGCTGGGTAGTGCTGTTGCTTAATAAAAAGAAGGTCCTGGGTTCAAGTCCACATTCTGGCTAGTTTGCAGTGGTTTCTCTCTGGGTATTCTGGTTTCCTGCCACAGTAAAAAGTCATGTAGTTATTAGAGCTAGGTTAATTGAGGATTCTAAATTACCAGTGAATGTAAGTGTAAATGGTTGTTTGTTTTTATGTGATAAACTGGCGAGCTGTCCCCGCCTATCTCTTCAGGGTTATTTCCCAGCCCTCCTGCAACCAGGATAAAGGTAGGGGGATGGTAGTTGTTGTAGACCCATTTAATTTTTATTAAACCAGGATCTAGACTTTGTTAAACAGCATGTAATATGAAGACAACTTGTAGTATTTAAGTGACCAAGTAGTATTTGGAAAAAGTTTTGATTAGTGTGAATAGTGTGAATTTAAATGACAGAAGTGTGAAGGATTAAAATATTCAAAGAACTCAACTTACTTAATCTGAACATGTTTTAATCGTGTTCATGAACAGAAAATGCACAGGTTTACTGAATATGAAAAGTTGTGTTGATTTAACTCGGTCGTTTAGGTTTCTGACAAAGCGAAACATTTGTGTACAACCAGAGTCCACTATTGAACCAAGTAAACCCAACATGTTTTTGTTTTTTTTCTCTCAGGGCAAAAAGGAGTTACGGTACCTGTATTCCTATACAATATTGTCCCGGGAGGGAGAAAAACTTTTTGGTGAAGTTTTGGTTGATTTTTGGGTTTTGCTTAACACTAGGTTGATTTTATCAGTGATGTTTGGGTTGTTTTCTTTCTCTAAGAGAGAGAGATGGTTTTATGTTTGGACATGTTTGCAACGGGCCCCAGTATTTGGTATTTCATTAGTATTTTTTGGTTATGTTTGTTTTTGCTTTTGTTACAGTGCACTGAAATAAGACAATCTGAGAGGGGTGATCCACCGGTGGTGATATTTTGGTATTTGGTGAGTTCCTGATTTAACAAATCAGCTCTTTAATCCAGGCCTGAGAAATTGAACTTTAAAGCGCTATAAAATATTCTTACTGAAAACAGTTGCAAAGTGTGCTTCTCCATGATTATAATGGGCTTTGGAGAAATTCACTTATATGGGACACTGATCACATGAGACGTCCTGAGTCTAGAAGGATTGCAGCGAGTCAATCCAGTCCCAAAAACAAGGAATTGTTTCCTTTAAAATGATGACGTCATCTTGCTGGTGATGGAAACTCGAATAGGTTGCGCGTGAGACTCCATTATCAGCAATATCTGGTGTGAAGGTGTGTGAATGTATGGAGGTAACTAGACTGTGATGGACTGACGACAAAAAGTTTTAACTGACCAGAGACTGAGATAAAGACTGCACCAACTTTAGGATTAATAAATTCCACAGACAAATCACCGAGCCTGTGAGGGAAAGAGTGGATGTTTTGTCTTGCCTTGTTTTTGTAGGAAGATAACAGAGACTGGAGGGGGAGAATGTAGCTTCACATGAGAGTGTGGAGCTGCAGACTTAACCCTTTGGTGGCTAATTCTGAGTTACTGATGTTTGCATTAAGAAAATTGTGTTTTAGTAGCTGTGTTTTGATTAAAGTCATTACATTATATCCACCTTAAAATGTTGGGAATGTCAAATGCTACAGTGAAGGAAAGGTTTGATTTTACTAATGACTGAACATGTTATTATTAACCATAACAGGCCACTGTAAAAAGTCAATTAACTTTTATAGAGAAAAAGCCAAAACTTTAATAATATGTATGAATAACAGGGAAATGGAAAACTTCACATTCAGAATGGAGATATGTAATAACAAACACTGGTCCATGTGAATTAGGTTCTTTCTTGAAACGGTCAGGAATTTAAAAAGTAGAATATAACCGACAGGGTCATGTGATAGGATGTAGTGCTGACCAAGAGCAAGCTGAAGAAAGAGAAAACTATCGTGTTTAGTTTTGATAAATTTGAATTAAACTGTACCATTACACTCAGAGGATCAATATGAAATCAAAATATATGCAAATTTTGTATGAAGAACATGACTGATAACTGTTCTGTCCTGAGCTTTTGTTTCTTATAGCACCCGCTTGACCACACCAACAGCCTTTCGCCACCGAAGGAGAGTAATTGCGAATATTTGAGGGAGAAATATTACCAGTGAGAAAGGTAAGCCCCGATGGGGGTGATAACACCATAGATTTCACTTAAATTCTTATAATCTGATACCAAACATAACATTTCTCCAAAACTCTGTTGTTGTTGTAAATCTAGTTTGTCTGGCATCTGAATTACGCAAACACAGAGGTCATCCCACATAGGGTCCACTCGTTAAAGGGGGACAGAGGGCCTTAGGACTGAGAAGCAGCAATGGACCTCGCAAAACTGGATTATGAGGTGTAGGTGATCTCTTTTTAAATAAAAAAAGGAGATCAAAGGGGGACGTTTAAGATTATTATATCGTTTATGCCACGTTATACCCCTAATTAAAGATTGTGAAACTATTATGTAGTTTTAGTTTGCATTCTTCTCCTGAATTAGAAGAAGGTGATAACTATTACACTTGTTAAACTGATTTGTATTACATTGGACTGCTGAGTTATTGTGAATGAATGATATTGTTTTATGATGCATTATACTGCGGAGATATAAGAAATACTGTTTTCAGAGAGTCATGACCTTATTGAAGGAATTGAATGAATTGAATTGAAATTTTATTTCAGTCTACAACAACAACAGATTATAATTTTACATAAAAGTACTCAAACAGTAACCGAAAAAGGAATAGGCTGAAGCCTTGTGGCTTATACTTATCCTATCCCTTACCCCCATAGAAATAATTAAATCCTTAACCAAGAATATAAATAGCATTGATAAATAAGTTGTATAACAGTTTGAAAAGAAATCAATGATAAATCAAGAAATTAAACCATCACAAAATTTTTAACTAACCAAATTTCTATAACCTTGTATAATACAAATTTTTAAAATCTTCCTGAAGAATGACAAAGGAAAACACATATTCAGTTCATCATTAAGTCCATTCCATAATTTCACTCCCAAAACTGACACACATCTATACTTAACATTGGTTCTCACTCTAGGTATTTTAAAATTATAAGACCCCTTCAAATCATATTTTCCATTTCTTAGTTGAAACATACTTAAAATACAAATTGGAACATTGTTTTTCATCACACGATATATCGTTTCTAAAGTTTTAGAATATATAATGTCCATGAATTTTAACATAGATGATCCTACAAAAACTGGTTGGTGAACTCCCTATATCCAACTTTATTTATTATTCTAATAGCTCTTTTTTGCAATTTAAATATTGAATCCAAATATGTTTTGTATGTGTTCCCCCAAATTTCTGCACAGTAGGTCATATAAGGCAAACAAAGGGAAGTATACAATAAATAAAGACAGTTGTTATTCAAAAAATCTCTTGTTTTATAAAGAATAGAAATAGACTTGGATGATTTCCGTTTCACATGTTCTATGTGGGGCTTCCAACAAAGTTCATCATCAATAATTACTCCTAAAAATTTTGTCTCATATACTCTTTCAATTTCAACATTATTTAAATTGAATTTTACTTTAATATTACTTTTACTACCTGCAAATAACATAAATTTTGTTTTACTTTCATTAAGTGATAGTTTATTAAATACAAACCTTATTTGTCTGATTAGAAGAGAGCAGAATATACCGGAGAGGTTTTCTGCCTCATCTCATCAGGAGGAGATAAAACGGGAGCCAAGGCCGCTACTTAGGTGCCGTGTGAGAGAAAGAATGTGCGCGTTTAGGCTTTTACGATGGTTTATGCTCAAAAGTGCTGAATTGTGGGGAATAACGTAATTGTTGATTGAGCATTTACACACCAAGCATTGTCTCTCCTTCAGCCCAAAGACCGAAAGAATTGGGAGAACTTAACAACTAAAGATTCATATAATCTTGACAACAAGCATAAAAATTCTCCAAAATTTAGAGACAGAACAGAGTTCTGGATAAACATAATTTAGCGAACCACAGAAGGATGATGTAAGTAGACACAATTTCGGGCTCCCACATTTTGTGGGAGCAACGTAAATAACAGTAAAAAACTTGTTAATGTACAACATTAACGAGTTTTTTAATATTATTCAAATGCAAACATGGAAATAACGAGTAGAAAAAAAATCATTCATTCTTACCTTATACTAATCATGGTGCAGGCCAGTGCAGTGCATGACCTGATGCCTTCTCCGGTCAATTCCGCTGAAAGTAATTCAAATGTCCCGCTCTACTGTAGAAGACAATGAATACCTGGGGGGATGTACCAATGTGAGAGGGGTGCTGCGGAATAGTCCAAGTGATCGCTGCTTTAATTTCGGTCAACTATACATAAATTGCACATAGACACGATTTTTTAAAGCTGGTGAACTAGACCAAGTCATTGATAACAAATGAACAATAAATCTACTTTCTCTGGTACTTTATACCCGATCAGTTGCAATGCAATTTAATGCTCAACTACAAATCGATGGTTTTTGATGGTGACCGGAGCCGAATGATCGTCAACTA
Source organism: Pelmatolapia mariae (assembly GCF_036321145.2). Taxonomy (NCBI): domain Eukaryota; kingdom Metazoa; phylum Chordata; class Actinopteri; order Cichliformes; family Cichlidae; genus Pelmatolapia; species Pelmatolapia mariae. The sequence goes on from NC_086229.1 coordinate 12,221,720, forward strand.
TAAATAGACGTTTTCTCGACGTTGTTGTTGTCACCTGGTCGACTACAAATAGATCAAATATCAATGACAAAAAAACAAGGTAAATCAACATTGTTACAACGTCCCTATAGTGAGACCGTCTGTTTACCACAGTATTTCAATGTTGTTACAACATTGGAATTTCAACCCCGACCATATACGACGGTTCGGATGAAAAATCAACATAGATTCAATGTCGTCTTGCTATCTGGGGTGAGACCTGAGTCTGGGAACCGCCCCTGGTGGGCAGAGCTCGTCTTTGCCCTTTCATAAGCTCAGGTGTGGGCAATTAGGTATTTTTCAGCAAACCTGAAGCTGCGAGTGCTCAGTCCAAGTTGGAGTTTTTAATTTCTTTCTATGAAAGTCTGATGCGGGTCCCCCTAAACTTCTGCTAGAACGGTAGGTTACACAAAAATGTACCACTTGAGCTCTGGCTGTTGGCAGAGGTTTACAGTTATTTGCACCCTTGTAGGTGGGAAACATTGCGTTCCTGTGAGAACAGTATAGTGGACTTCACTGCCACTGACCCACATTTATTAGGGTGTGACGTGAACTTGTGGACAGGTAACGAAAACAATACAGTTGAGGGATATTCCTGTGTTTCACTGTCCAGCATAAGTCATCTCCTGCCTTTTATTTACAGAGTACCGAGCTGGTGCTTTGCCAAGTTGATTTCTGGCTGCGGGCAAAGGACCCGACACATCAGTGTGTTTTAATTTGTTTTAAACTGGTGTAATTCGACCGACTGTGACTGCTGCGGCTGTCGATTTTGTTTGTTTTTTTTTGTTTTGTTTTTCTGTATCAGTAGGCACCAAAGATATTGATACTTTTAGTATTTTAACCTTTTTATTCTATTTGTGTGTGTGTGTGTGTGTGTGTGTGTGTGTTTGCTTGCCAAAATCGGGGCCTTCTATTAGCTCACACACCAGTCAATTGGGGACACCTCTCCCTTTGGGGACCAAAACCACTGTCCCCAATTAGATTTACCTCTTAACAGCATTCAGCATGCTCTAAAACATATTTTAATCCAAAAATCTCACCTGTCCCCAAAAGTGACATTTTTTTTTAGATTTTTTGTGTATGTGTATGACATTGCCCCCCAAATTTTTCGCAATCTGTGTATAACTCTGTAAAAGTGACATTTCTTGGATTTTTTTTGGGTGTGTGTGTATTACCTCTCCCTAACCCTTGTATTATTATAGTGTAAGATTTCTTTTAATATAATGATCTTTGTTGAAAATCTTATTCAACATTCTTTTGTGTGAATGGTTTTATATAAACAAACATTTGTTCTCTTGACTAAATAATAGAAATCAGTAGACTATTTGTTAGAAAGTAGATTATGTTTTCAAAAGGTAAAGAGGACACTAGAAAATACAAAAGAGTCATATTTCACGTAATTATGATATAAATAGCTTTGAGGGGATAGGTTAATTGGATAATCCAAATTGTCACTAGGTGTTAATGTGTGAGTGAATGTGAGCGTGAATGGTTGTCTGTCCCTGTGTGTTGGCCCTGCGACAGACTGGTGACCTGTCCAGGGTGTACCCCGTCTCTCGCCCTATGACAGCTGGGATAGGCTCCAGCGCCCCCCGCGACCCTGGAAAGGATAAGCGGAAGCGAATGGATGGATGGATGGATGGATGGATAGCTTTAATATTTTTTTAAAGAATTATTTGGCATGATGTGAAGCCGATGCATGAAATAATGGAGCACTTTAGGTTTATATTTGCTTTCTGAACTGCAGTGGAAGGAAGAAGACTCCCTTACTACATTTATTTATATTAAATAATTTGTATAGCACTTTAGAGCACACCTTTCACTTTATTAAAAGCACCTTATCAAGCACTTTATTTAGCATTGCACTTTAAGCATGGATTTGCACAGTAAAACATTTGCACAAAAAAGTTTAATTATTTATTGAATATTTATTGGGAATTTTAAAATCAGTTGGTAGCCTTGTTTTAGATCCTGCACAGCTGCTCCTCGTCAAGGAATGTGGTGGTTGTCTGTGAGGAGAAAAGAATGGTGATTGTGATTAAGGTTTACCAGTAAGGAAAACTAATGCAAATGTTTGTGTGAAATCTAGGAATAAAAGTGGTGCAAATAAGTGTTTGTAAGATAATGATTACTCACCTTTCTTGCCTGTGTCCTCTTCAAGGTATTTGGGCAAATGTTTTCCTGGGGGTCCAGACACCATTTAAAGGTTCCGGGAGAAACCATTGGAGTGGTGAATCTTTTTGTGCTTGGGTTTCTGGGTTTTTATAATATTGGGTTTGGTGTAAAATTAAAGTGTGAACTATTTATTAATATGAAAATGTGAAATGTATTTATTTATTCTAATTGATATATTGTATACCGTATTTTCACAACCATAAGGCGCACTTAAAAGTCTTAGATTTTCTTCAAAAAGTACGGCGCACCCTATAGTGCAGTGCGCCCCGTGTGTTGTAAAGAGGACGTAGTAGAGAACACCATGAGAACGCTAAAGGGTGAAGTGTGGGCGTTGACTGTACCGGTGTACAATCGCACATACCTGTATAAAAGAACAGGTATGTGCCTTATGTAGATGAGATAAGATGGCCTTTATTAGTCCCACAGGTGGGAAATTTGTTTTGTTACAGTAGAACATTGTTTTAACAACCCTGAAAATGGCAAAGAGACACACTTACGAAGCACAGTTTAAACTGAAGGCCATCAGCTACGCGGAGGAACATGGGAATCGAGCAGCCGCGAGAGAATTTAAGATTAATGAATCGATGGTTCGCAAGTGGAGGAAGCTAGAAAACAAGCTCCGGCAGGTCAAGAAAACGCAGCTGAGTTTCCGCGGACATAAGGCGAGGTGGCCTGAGTTGGAGGGAAGACTCGAGCGCTGGATCATCGAGCAAAGAACGAGTGGGAGAAGCGTTTCGACGGTCACCATTTGGCTAAAAGCAGTTTCACTTGCAGACGAAATGAACATTTCCAAGGAGGTCCGTCTTGGTGCTTTCGTTTTATGAAACGGTGCCATTTTTCCATCCGGACCAGGACTACGGTAGCGCAGCAACTTCCAACGGATTATAATGAAAAGCTGGCCATCTTCCGCTCCTACTGCAGCAAACACATCGGCGACAAAAGCATCCAGCCCAGCCACATCATGAACATGGACGAGGTGCCGCTCACTTTCGACATCCCGGTGAGTCACACTGTGGAGAAGAAGGGGACCAGCACGGTAGCAATACGCACAACGGGGCACGAAAAGTCTTCTTTTACTGTTGTGCTTGGCTGCCATGCTAATGGACAGAAACTGCCACCTATGGTGATTTTTAAGAGAAAGACTTTGCCTAAAGAGAAGTTTCCAGCAGGAATCATCATTAAGGCAAATGAAAAGGGCTGGATGGATGAGGAAATGATGAAAGAGTGGCTGAGGGAGGTGTATGTAAGGAGACCAGGTGGTTTTTTTCCACGCATCACCGTCGCTCTTGATCTGTGACTGTATGCGTGCCCATCTCAAACCCAATGTGAAAAAACAAGTGAAACAAATGAACTGTGAGCTTGCTGTCATTCCAGGAGGCCTGACAAAGGAACTCCAACCGCTGGACATCGGTGTGAACCGGCCGTTCAAAGTAAGGCTGCGAGCGGCGTGGGAGCGATGGATGACCAATGGAGACCACAGTTTCACCAAGAGTGGAAGGCAGCGCCGGGCGAGTTACGCCACAATTTGCGAATGGATTGTAGGTCCTTGGGCTAACATGTCTGCTGGCACTGTTGTTCGAGCTTTCGCAAAAGCCGGCATCATTTCCGGGGAGCCGCACGGCACAGAAAGTGACTCTGACAGTGAAGAAAGTGAACCTGGCATGTTTGATGGCAATTTAGCGCAGCTGTTCAATTCAGACACAGAGGATGAGGACTTCAATGGGTTTGATTGATGTCGATGTGAGTACCAAACTCAGTTTTGCTCCCGTTTTATTTTTAAATACGCACACTTGTATGTTTGTGTGTTGTTGCTGATGAAGATTACCGGTAATAAAAATGTGAGTACCAAACTCAGTTTTGCTCCCGCTTTATTTTAAATACGCATACTTGTATGCGCCCTATAATCAGGTGCGCCTTATGTGTGTTAAATACAGTAATCGCGCTCATAACTGAGACTGCGCCTTTTAGTAGAGTGCGTCTTATGGTCGTGAAAATGCGGTACTGTGGTGGAAGGTTGGGATTTAAGACTTTACCGGAGAGTGGAAGAATGGTTTAGTCTGTGACAGCTAAACATATTTAAGGCTGCCAGTTGTCATTAGAGAGGGTGGATTTGTGCTGTGAAGAAGCTCGATGAGCTAATTGTTGTAAGGACAGCTCTATATCAAATAAATTTGTTCCACTACACTTGCCTTGGTCCATCTCACTGTGTTTCCAGCCGCTAAGGGCCGCCTTGTTACATGCAGCTTGACATAAATTACTCTAAATTCTTGATACTTGTATTGCAACATATTTAAGATGTTTCTTGAATTTCTGTTGAATGGTGATACAACTTAATTCTCACCAAAGTCTCTTTAAGACCTGATCAAAAACTGTGTAAGACTATGGTCATTAGATATGGATCATGACAGAAAATTATATCCTGGATACAAGCGGGAAAGATTAGCTTCTGTAGCGTGGTTGGACTGGGCCTTAGAGATATGTACAGAGCTTGACTCAAGTCAAATTCAAAGTCAGCTTTATTGTGAAAACCCATATGTACAGATGATGTACACAGGAATTTTAAATTGTAATGCTCCCACGGTCTTCAGTGTACAGTGAACAACTTAACCCTCTGGGGTCGCGGGATGCGCCGGCGCGTCAAAATCACATGACCAATTTAAGACGACACAGCTACAAGAGTCTCCATTTCAACTTGGGTCGAAAGTGCGGACTTCAAACTATATACCAGTTTTTGAATTGTGTCGATAGGCCACGTAAAACCAGAGTTATGATAAAAAATACACGCGATGTTTTTTTCTGAAAAAAACACTGGTGTTTACAGCGGGAAGAACGGTAAAAACGGCGTTTTCTACAGACAGCTAGCAAACACTCTCCACTGCCAGTGAAAAAAGAAAAAGAAAAAACACCCCTTCCCTATTGGTGTTAGAGTTTACCATGTCAGCCAATCAAAAAAATGATAATGGCAACATGTGACATTTGGTTGTTTAGGGAGAAGGGGAAGTTTTTAGGAGTGACACCCGCGACGGAAAGCAGGCGATGTCTCTACAGTCGCCAGATCTCAATCCAAAAGAGGATCTCTATGATGGATCAGGTGATCACATTACATATTATGTAATGTGATCACCTGATCCATCATAGAGTTCATTTTTTATATATATGTGTGTGTGTGTGTGTGTCTGTGTGTGTGCGTGCGTGCGTGCGTGCATGCGTGCATGCATGTGTATATGTAATATATTTTATATGTATATATAATATATTTTAGAGAGGGAGAGAGAGATGTTCTCTTTAGGGGTCACAACACCAGAGGCCCTGCCTCTATGTCAACCCTGATCCCAGCTTTCTCCATTTTCACACCAACCCTCATCATGTCCTCCTCTGAGGTCATCCTGTTTCCTCCTGCCTTTGTCCAGTATAGCCACTATCCCTCTTCCGCATATGTCCGAAATCATCTCAGCCTTGTCTCTAACTTTCTCTCCATACCATTCAGCATGAGCTGTCCTTCTTGTATACTCATTTCTGTTTCCTGTCCCTCCTGCTGACTCCAGATCCCTGATGTAATCCCACCCTCACCTTGAACACATCTGTCACTCCTATTGCACACCTCACCACTGCCTCACTGTCCTCATACATGTCCTGCACCACCCTCACATCCTGACTGACCTCATGCAGTATCACAGTTCCTCTCTTAGCATCCCATCATTCTTTTGCCAGATCCACAAGGACACAGTGCAACTCTTTCTGACCTTCACTATACCTCTGCATGAACACACTCAAAGCAAACATCACATCTGCACTGCTCTTTTTCAGTGAGAAGAGAGAAGAGAGGTGATGCTCATTGATCATCACCTCTCTTCTTAACCTAGCTTCAACAACTCTTTCTTGGTGTGTCTCATCGACTTTATCCCTCTGTAGTTACTACAGCTCTGCATATCACCCTTGGTCTTGAAAACTGGTACCAGTACACTTATTCATTCCTCACTCTCCAAACTTGTGTTAAACAATCTGGTTAAAAAGTACTCTCTCCTCAACATCTCCATACTGCCACAGATATGTCATGTGGACCAACTGCCTTTCCTCTCTTCATAGCTTCCCTCACTTCCTCCTTACTAATCCCCTGCACTTCCTGATTCACTAATGTAGAAATGCTTAGCTTATTTTAGAGTTTAGAAATGTGTTAGATAGAATGTAGAATTATTATAGAGACACTGACACTGCCCTGGATATAAATAAAGGCCTGACTGTGTCATGAACTTAGGAGTAGATTTTAGGAGACCCTCCCCCAGTTTGAACTGTGAAACTAAGACAAAAAGGAGTTAATGTTAAGTGGAAATTCCTCAGGGCATACCTGGGTGGGGGTCTCAACATTTGTAACTGGATAACTGTGGTTTGGAAGGGAGATGGGTATTTATGACCCCAAGGAAGAGACACACACTCAGTGTTTTAACTGATATACTCCCACACTTATAGGCACACTCACTCACGTGCACTCTAACATACACACAGGTTTGCACATACATTCACTCACGTGCACTCACATAGGCATACAGGTATGCACACACACAGGCACTCACGTGCTCGTGCACATAGACGCAGACACCCAGAGTTTGCAGCACACCATGGGGGATTTATGATGGGGTCGCTTCTATAAAGCTGGGTGTAACCAACAAAGGGGTGAAGATTTTGCAGAGGGACACCGGCCTCGTCTTCCCTTCTAGAAGTGCATGCTTAAATGAAGATGAATAAAGATGAATAAAGATTTTGTAAAAATGACTACTGGGTCCGGTGCATCTCTGGAGGCCCGAGGAATAAAAAGAACCGGGGTAAAGCTGATTTCGTAACAATAACGTACGACACGAGAGCAGACGTGTTACAGAAAACAGAAAAATAACCTAAACAGCTAAATAACATAAAATAAACAGAATATTTATTAATATGTTTAATTTCTCTTTAAAAACTTTTCTGCTCCTCAAATCCTTTGTTCAAGTTCAATCTAAGGAGCTTGGAAAGAAAAGCGTCTTCTTTAAGTTTCTCAAAGAAGTCCATGATCTGTAGGCTCATGAAAATTCATTTTGTTGTTTTTTGAGCAGAAACACCAGAGTGTAGAGCAGGAAAACGATCCCAGCAGGACGTCTCTGTTGGGGAAATATCCCAGATATTCTCCTGAGCCTGGTTAGTGAACTGAGTCACAGCTTTTCATCGATCCTACAGGTACTAACATACATGATCAGCAGCACATGGAGAACACACTTTAACATCTGCAGCAAATGTGTTTTATGTTGATGGTCATGTGACCAACATCTTCTGTTGAGTCTTTGAAGATGAGGAGCCAAACACAGACAGTGGATACAGGAGGACTGTTTATTCAGGGCTTTAATACGACTGAACTGATGCTTCACATCCTGTTTAGAGACGATCGACCAACACAGGCTCAGTCCTCACTCATCACATTGTAACAGCAGTCTGGCGAGGCGGGAGCGGCTAGCAGGCCGGCAGGCATGTGGTGTGGAGGTTAGCTGAAAATACCCGAAGCCAGTCGGTTAAATCCAATAACAGACCTTTATTTGCCGTCAGCAACATAAGACCATACAAGCCAGGTCTCCACGGCTCTACTCTGTCCGTACATACATGTGCGGGGATCGGTAGTCGCCGTCGCCAGTTGGTCACAACAGTAAGGTTTCTCTTTGAGAAAGAACATGAGCAGCATGAAAATGGCTGCCGCTAACAACAACAACCCACTAGGAGACTCCCACAACTACTACAATAGTAGGGCAACCCCCCCTAGTGGTGCTATAACCCAAAAAAGGTTGTTACATCACCCCCCCGGCAATTAGAAGGCTGTCCTCAGCCGGACCCAGGTAACCCTCCTCCCGCTACCCCTTTTCACTCTACAAAGCTACTTCAGGTAGTAAACCGGTTGTGGAGGAATTGTTATACAGCATTGGTACAGTCAATACAATCAATAAACAAAATTAGTGCTCACCGGCAATTAGAAGGGTGTCATCAGCCGGACCCCAGGTGACCCTCCTCCCGCTACCCCCTTTCACTATACATAGCTACTTAAGGTAGTAAGTATTCTATGGAGGAAATATTACACACCCTTCCAGCATCAGTACAGTCAATAAACGAAATGAATAATCGAAGTAAACAATACAGAATATACAGTGTTACTGGCAAGTCATCCTCTGGAGATGGTCCTAGACAAGGGAAAAACAGACAAAAATACAACACATCCCGTCGCTTAAATCAGTACGATAGAAAATCAAACCAAAAGCCTCTCACGGGCCACAGTGATGAGGGTTCAGTGGAACAGAACAAGTAATCATCCCTTATGAACAGAATAATTACAGCATGTACATGTATGAAACCAACCCTCAGTCAACATTGAGTCTGTCCGTATGATAACGGTTAGTCCACCTGGTTACCCGTCCAACCAGCGGTCATTACGGGGCACCGGCGGGGTTTGTTGGGAAGATAGCCGCTCTCCCGGCTCTCCCCTAGCTCCATGATCCAAACACTCCAGCAGGCTCCTTTGTAGCTCCAGTGAATCCTGAATGCAAACTCGTGGCTTCTCGACCTCCCCTTCCAAGTTTTCCATTTCAAGGTTGAGGTCAAGAGGCGTACAGTGAAGGATGACGGACTTTGTCAGGCCATGCGCCCCGGCATCCGGGTCGCCGCCATCTTCCTCACTCCCCGTGTCCGCGTGGGACGCCATTTTAAGTGTGGAAACAGCTCTCTCCCACAAAAGTTATGGCGAAGTGAAAAGAGCGTTCTCACACAGTACCTAAGCGTTAATATCAGTCAGACAGAGAGCGTACATGCACACTCTGATGCTTCAATGTTTCACACAAAACAACACGTCCCTCTGAATGAACACTGAGTCCAAGTCACTGTAGCTTTAGCCTTAGCTTTAGCACCGCCGATGTCGTAGCGGTCCAATAGCACTGGCGTTAGTGGTCCGACGGACCGTACAACTACTCACGGAGTATTCACCCTCGGCAGGCGAGTGTGTCAAGCGATGGGTCGGCGCTCTGCCGGGCCTGCAAATATCGTTGAAATCGCGGGGAGTCGGCTCCTTCACTGGGTCCTATCGGCCCGGCCAATACAGCCAGACGAAGAGAAAAAAACACGCCACCTCAGCCGAAGTGTCGATCGTTGAAAAACATGGGAAAAATATCCGAGCCCACCGTCTGTTGGTCCGGATGACGATGAAGATCCAGAGAACAATGTTCGGGCGCCACTTTATAACAGCAGTCTGGCGAGGCGGGAGCGGCTAGCAGGCCGGCAGGCATGTGGTGTGGAGGTTAGCTGAAAATACCCGAAGCCAGTCGGTTAAATCCAATAACAGACCTTTATTTGCCGTCAACAACATAAGACCATACAAGGCAGGTCTCCACGGCTCTACTCTGTCCGTACATACATGTGCGGGGATCGGTAGTCGCCGTCGCCAGTTGGTCACAACAGTAAGGTTTCTCTTTGAGAAAGAACATGAGCAGCATGAAAATGGCTGCCGCTAACAACAACAACCCACTAGGAGACTCCCACAACTACTACAATAGTAGGGCAACCCCCACTAGTGGTGCTATAACCCAAAAAAGGTTGTTACAACATGGACTTCAGTCACCCTGGGATCAACAGAGGAGACGGCTCTGTTCACCATCACAGTCACAGTCCAATAATCAGACCTTTTCTCTGCCCGTCTTCGTGAGGATCACATGTTCTGGGACACTGCCACACAAAATATCTTCTGCTTTAACTTGTTTCTCTTTTTTAGTTTGGTTGTCGTGTTTTTTACTCTTTATTCCTGTCAGTGTCAAATATGAGAGCAAACTGTTTTGTGCAGGAGCCAAACCAACACCAAGCTGACCAAGTGAACCTATAACACCACCAGAATTTATTATCCAGACTTTACCGACAGATTTCTGTGCAAGTAAAGCTGTTTTCTTAATGACGTTCACTGCTTTCAGCCAAGGAAGCATTCGTTCTTGGAAGTTCACCAAACTAGTGAATCCAGTAACTGCATTCAGCAGAGTTCCAGTTTGTAGCACAGCTGATCAACAGTAACAACAGTAGGGGTGGGCCATAGAAACCATATACGATAGAAACGATAAAAATTTGGCCAACGATAGAAATTTTGACTATACCGCGATAACGCATGTTGATGGTGTCATCAAGCTGCGCCTGTTTTGGTCGAAAGCATCGCAGCGGCTACAACCATTATCATCTGCAAATTATGCCGGGCGACAGTCATGGCAAAGAGATGAAGCACTTTTGAAATATGGGGAAAACCAAAAACTGCACTTCCTCCACTTCCGTAACACTGATTCATTAATGTTGAATTCTCTCGCAGATGCTCTATGTTGCAGTATATTAATAACTAACCTTGTATTGCGGATGAAAAATCTCAGTTGTTCTCCTGACTGAAGTTTGGCCCGTATATAGCATCCTGCTATGCGACTGCATTTGTCCCTGACCACCAGAATCCCTCACGTTAACTTTTATCGAGTTGAGAAAAAGTTGGCTTTCATCCTCCAGCTTCACTGTGCTAATGTCATGCTAACATAGCTGTGTCGCTAGCAATCACATAGCACAACATTATATACCAGGCAGTCCAACTTCAGTAACCCTGCAAACGTCACTGCTGTTTAGTTTTCTGTCTTCATTTATGTTGGAAGCGATAGCAGAGCTGTACGTTTGAATTAGCTTCAAAAATCTCTCAGTCAGAACATGGTATGAAATGTTTAGGTGGAAACTAGCGAGCTAACTTCCTGTAAACTTCTTACTCCGTTAAATTTAATAACTTCTGCATGGCGCTCCCTTCACCCCACCAGTAAGGAATATACTTTTTTCTCACATGTGCATCGCTTCTACTCTCGTCTGGATTATTTTTTAGTCAGCAGCTCACTGCTGAGTGACATTTCAGACACTGAGATTCATCCTATAGCTGTCAGCGATCATGCTCCTGTATCTTTAACACTAATGCACAAGAATAATAGTACACCAAGTAAAAAATGGAGATTTAATACATCACTGCTTAAAGATGAAGACTTTATTAAATATTTTAAAAAAGAGTGGACTTCATATTTAAACTTTAATGACACTCCCGGAACATCAGCTTCTGTTTTATGGGAAGCAGGGAAAGCTGTGATGAGAGGTAAAATAATTTCTTTCTCATCACATAAAAAGAAAAAAGAAAACAAAAATATTCAGGAATTAGAAAAAAACATCAAATCCTTAGAAGAAGCCTACGCGTCCCACCAAGATCAGGAAACACTGAACAAAATACGCAAAACAAAACTAGAATTAAATGAGGTAATTGATAAAAAAAACAAAATTCTTAGTACAAAGACTACGCTTACAAAATTATGAACACAGTAATAAATCCGGTCAATTTCTAGCAAACCAGCTAAAAATAAAGAAAGAAAAAACAACTATATGTGCTGTTAAAGATTCATCTGGGAACACAGTATATGAACCAAAACAAATAAACAACATTTTCAGGGATTTCTATAAAACGTTGTATTCACCACAAATAAAACCCATCTAAAAAGGAAATTGATCAGTTTTTAGACAACATAACTCTTCCAAAATTATTAGACACTCAAACAATGGCACTGGATTCACCACTGACATCAGGTGAACTCAAGGAAGCCCTAATAAGTATGCCCAATAATAAGGCTCCAGGTCCAGACGGCTTTTCTGCAGAATTCTAGAAAGAATTCTGGACGATTCTAGCAGCAGTTTTTTACAGAACGTTGTTGGAAATCAAAGAAAAGGGCAGACTTCCATCAAATATGAATTCTGCAAACATTAATCTCCTGCTAAAACCAGGCAAAGACCCTGTATATCCCTCAAGCTATCGTCCAATATCCCTTATAAACAATGTTCCCTCTAAGCTGCGCACGTGCGCAATTGCGCACTGCTGGCACGGTCTCTGCGCACAGAAAATCTGCGTTGCGCACAAAAAAATCTAACCTGAATTGAAATTAAAATTAATACTTCAACAATCCTGTTTTGCAGTGTTAGTCAGTAAGTGAGTGACTGGCTGCTCCCATATGGGATTAAAACGATGCCACCTTATCCCATAGTCCAGCCATTATTACGTATATACGCAGCCAATCAAAGTCGTTGACAGGCTATGACAGCGTCCTTATGTGCCGACACCAGTGTTTTAGCTAGCAAAGCGGTGTGGCTGATGTGGAGTGAAGCCACGTTAATGACAACGTGTACAACCATTGGAGATGTGAGCAGGACAGACGGAACAATTGACGGAAAAAGTGTTGACTTTATACCAGTTTTTAAATTGTGTTGATAGGCCACGTAAAACCAGAGTTGTGATAAAAAATGTGAAATGTTTGGTTTTCGTCCTGAATACTGTCGTTGTTTATATTTACTGCGGGAAGAAACGGTAACGCTCGAAAGCACTCTCCACCTGTGAGCAAAAACAAACCCCACCCCCCTCTGCCTTTCCTAGTCGTCCAAAAAAGTACCATGTCGACCAATCAAAAAATGATATGGCAACATGGCATCTAGTTGTTAAGAAACGGGGGGAAGTTTTAGGAGTGACGGCGGTGCTTTGAGATGTGAGAGATTTGCAACGTTTGGCGCAAATCTTGTGTAGTTAGTGTGTAGTGTAGTCAATAGTTTTGTTGTGTGTGTCGAACAATGAGGCGACTGCTGAGTGTTACAGGAGTGATACATCTCCTGCTGTCAGGCCTGCAGGTATCAGTCTGTTGTTCTCCTTTATCTCATAGTGGACAGAAATTATTTTTTGGAGTGGCACAAATAATTTGTGTGGCATCAAATTTGATGCAGAACACCTGATTGTTCTGTAAATAGTTTGAAATGTTTATTTAAAAATAACTTGGCTGTATTTAAAAAAAATAGCTGCAAAAAACTTTGTTTGCCAAACCGAGTTACTTTTTTAAAGAAGTAATTAGATAATTAATTGCCCAACATTGGTCATTATTTACTGTATTTTGCAGACAGAGAGTTACAGACTCTCTCCCAGACCACAGACTCATACTCATAATACAAGTCAGAGCTTTATAAAAAAAATTACAAAAAAAAGAAAGTTGTGTTTTCAAAATTGGAGTTCAAATTATTTTTACTTCCAATAGTGTTAACATACTACACAGGTCATGAGCAAAATTTTTTATATTTTAATTGTAAGTGGGCTAAAGCAGTTAATTAAAAGTAGTCTAACATAAATGTAAATGCTGTAATTTGATTATTTTAATAAACCATGTAACTTGGATGGATTCGACGCTGGCGTGACCACAGTGCACACGTCTGATGTCGCTCACAGTGGTCCAAGGGATCGCTCAGGGAGTTTGTGTGTTCGCTAATACACGTGAAAAATTAGAGGGAACATTGCTTATAAATGTAGACCTCAAAATAATCTCCAAAGCTCTCTCGAAGAGACTAGAGAAAATAATCCCCCTCTTAATTCATCCTGACCAAACTGGTTTCATAAAAGGTAGGCACTCATCAACAAATACACGTAGATTACTTAATTTGATAGACTACTCATACAGTAAAAACCTGGAAACTACGATATAATCTTTAGATGTAGAAAAAGCGTTTGACAGAGTTAACTGGAAATTTCTATTTGCAACTTTACACAAATTTGGTTTTGGTTCCTCTTTCGTCAACTGGTTAAAAATATTATATAATTCCCCAACAGCTTGTGTCAGAATGAATGACCAGACATCCTCCAGCTTCTGTCTCTTGAGGGGCACCAGGCAGGGATGCCCACTCTCCCCTTCGCTGTTTGCAATTTTTATTGAACCACTAGCAGCAGCAATTAGACAGAATTCAGTAATTAAGGGCATAAAATGCAAGAATGTGGAACATAAAATCAGCCTTTATGCGGATGATGTGTTACTGTATCTCCAAAATTCACAAACCAATATCTCTGGGGTGATTGAATTGATAAACTCGTTTGCAAAAATTTCAGATTACTCAATTAACTGGTCAAAATCTACAGTCCTTCCGATTAATTGCTCCTTCCATAATTCCTCTTCTTCTCCACTGCAATCGGGAAATATAAAATATTTAGGTATTAATGTTTCTCCCAAGCTTGCAGATCTAACTAAATTAAACCATATCCCACTTTTAAAGAAAGTAGAAGGTGATCTGGCTAGGTGGAAATGTTTACCCATATCACTCATGGGAAGGGTTGCCGCTATAAAAATGATGGTCTTACCAAAAATAAATTATTTATTCTCAATGATCCCAACTAAACCACCGCAAGATTGGTTCAGATCTCTAGATTCATACAGTGGGGCAAAAAAGTATTTAGTCAGCCACCGATTGTGCAAGTTCCCCCACTTAAAATGATGACAGAGGTCAGTAATTTGCACCAGAGGTACACGTCAACTGTGAGAGACAGAATGTGAAAAAAAAATCCATGAATACACATGGTAGGATTTGTAAAGAATTTATTCGTAAATCAGGGTGGCAAATAAGTATTTGGTCAATAACAAAAATACAACTCAATACTTTGTAACATAACCTTTGTTGGCAATAACAGAGGTCAAACGTTTACTATAGTTCTTTACCAGGTTTGCACACACAGTAGCTGGTATTTTGGCCCATTCCTCCATGCAGATCTTCTCCAGAGCAGTGATGTTTTGGGGCTGTCGCCGAGCAACACGGACTTTCAACTCCCGCCACAGATTTTCTATGGGGTTGAGGTCTGGAGACTGGCTAGGCCACTCCAGGACTTTCAAATGCTTCTTACGGAGCCCCTCCTTTGTTGCCCGGGCGGTGTGTTTTGGATCATTGTCATGTTGGAAGACCCAGCCGCGTTTCATCTTCAAAGTTCTCACTGATGGAAGGAGGTTTTGGCTCAAAATCTCACGATACATGGCCCCATTCATTCTGTCCTTAACACGGATCAGTCGTCCTGTCCCCTTGGCAGAAAAACAGCCCCATAGAATGATGTTTCCACCCCCATGCTTCACAGTAGGTATGGTGTTCTTGGGATGCCACTCAGTATTCTTCGTCCTCCAAACAGGACGAGTTGAGTTTATACCAAAAAGTTCTACTTTGGTTTCATCTGACCACATGACATTCTCCCAATCCTCTGCTGTATCATCCATGTGCTCTCTGGCAAACTTCAGACGGGCCTGGACATGCACTGGCTTCAGCAGCGGAACACGTCTGGCACTGCGGGATCTGATTCCCTGCCGTTTTAGTGTGTTACTGATGGTGACCTTTGTTACTTTGGTCCCAGCTCTCTGCAGGTCATTCACCAGGTCCCCCCGTGTAGTTCTGGGATCTTTGCTCACCGTTCTCATGATCGTTTTGACCCCACGGGATGAGATCTTGCGTGGAGCCCCAGATCGTGGGAGATTATCAGTGGTCTTGTAAGTCTTCCATTTCCTGATGATTGCTCCCACAGTTGATTTTTTCACACCAAGCTGCTTGCCTATTGTAGATTCACTCTTCCCAGCCTGGTGCAGGTCTACAATACTTTTCCTGGTGTCCTTCGAGAGCTCTTTGGTCTTGGCCATGGCGGAGTTTGGAGTCTGACTGTTTGAGGCTGTGGACAGGTGTCTTTTATACAGATGATGAGTTCAAACAGGTGCCATTCATACAGGTAACGACTGGGGGACAGAAAAGCGTCTTACAGAAGACGTTACAGGTCTGTGAGAGCCAGGGATTGTCCATGTTTGAGGTGACCAAATACTTATTTGCCACCCTGATTTACGGATAAATTCTTTACAAATCCTACCATGTGAATTCATGGATTTTTTTTTCACATTCTGTCTCTCACAGTTGACGTGTACCTCTGGTGCGAATTACTGACCTCTGTCATCATTTTAAGTGGGGGAACTTGCACAATCGGTGGCTGACTAAATACTTTTTTGCCCCACTGTATATGTCCAAATTCCTTTGGAAAAATAAGCCCCCACGTATAAGCTTAAAAACATTACAAAAGACCAAGGATAAAGGAGGATTAGAACTACCTAACTTTCAGCACTACTTCTTAGCCAACAGGCTTCAGTTTATCTCAGGATGGCTAAAACATACCCTCTTAGATTAACCTTGGCTAGATGTAGAACAAGCACTTTGCAATAATCTAGAGATTTCAGATCTACCATTTATCAGCTCAAACATCCAACGACATGAATGCTTCAAAAGCGTCAACATTAGCTCTTCTCTGACAGCATGGTGGGAGTTTCTGAAGTTGACAGAGTCTTCATTAATCCCATGCAAACGTACACCTATCTGGAACAACCCTGACATATTACAAAACAATAATATGATAAACTTTTCAGATTGGAGTGGTAAAGGAATCAAATATTTAGAACATATACTAGAAGGAACAGAATTTATTTCATTTGACAGACTAGTTACACAATATGGGATCAACAAGAAAAGATTTTTAGAGTATCAACAAATTAAATCCATAGTAAAAAAAGAAATTTAAACCGGGCCAAGTTGAACTACAAACACCACCAATTGTGGTTCAATTTCTTACTCTTAAAACCCCAAAATTACTGTCCAAAATATACAGAATGCTTTCTAAAACAGATGATTCAATATCACTTCCTATTGCAAAATGGGAAGCGGATTTATCAGTTAACTTAGGCCAAAACTTCTGGTCTCAGATTTGCTTAAAAACCTTTCATCTAATTAGAAATCCCAGTCTTCAATTAATTCAATACAAAATACTACATAGAGTGCACTATACAGGTCATCGGATGTTCAAGATGGGCTTTACGTCTACCAACAACTGCTCACACTGCCAAACCAATTCACGGGACAATTATATCCACGCTCTTTGGTTCTGTCCACCAGTTCAGAGGTTTTGGCGCGAGATATGTGAAGACTTGTCAAAGTGTCTGAAATGTAACATTCCAACTTCCCCTTTAGTGTGTTTGTTGGGCAGCTTAGATAATGTCACTACAGAAAAGAATATAGCCCATATGGTTTTCACTGCCCTATGCATATCCAAGAAAACAGTCCTCATGAATTGGAAAAATAAAAATAATGTTAATTCTAACCAATATAGAAATTATCTATTAGATTACATTAGTCCTGATACAGCCTCTGCCACCACATCAGATCAATTGCTCTGGGCTACTTTGATCAGCTCCATCACCTAGTGGGGGGTGGGGTCATAGTTTGGTCCCGCCTTCACTGTTGTGATTGGGGTGGAGGTAGGGACAGGCTTAGGGCGTCGGGGGGTTACCCAGGAGCATCTTCCTTGGGGGGGCTCAACCAGGGGTAGCGGTCATTGCCAATTAGGGGCTCTGTTGGCTCTTAGGTAACGGTTTCCTCGTGGCTACGTGCAGCGGGGCTAGGGGAAGGTCTGTGCTGACGGACGTGGGTTACTGACCTGGTAGCCTGGCTGCCCCTGGGTGGGTCCGGGACGGGCGTGAGGTTCTGGGGGCGCTCTGTCTCTGGGCTGGGACCCTAGCCGGGCCTCGGGGGCTGGGGTCCTGGTTGGTGTGTTGCCGGGGCTGTGGGCGGGTGGGTGTATAGGGGCCCAGCTCTGGCACAGGGTGCCACCGGTGCATCGAGCCACCTGGGGGGCTCTTCAACTGGTGGGGGAGGTTGTTACACCTTGCAGGAGATCTCCTCTCTTCAGAAACTCTCTCTACAGGAGGGGGAGATACAGGAGAGGTGGAGGAAGATCTCAGCCTGGGCGTCTATTGTCTTGTGTAGTCTGGAAGATGACTGGATGATGGGGTGGGTGCAGTTTTCTCTGTGGTGGGGTCAGGTGGACTGTCCCGGGCTCTGTGGGGCCGGGCTGCGCTGCTGCACTGGGCCCCGGTCTGGATGGGCCTGGGCACCCTTTCCCTGGCGGGTCGTGGAGTATGGAGGTGCCTACTGGGGTCAGCGGGGGAGCCTCACGGGGACGTCATTGCAACCCCCCCCCCTGGCTTCTGCTCCACGGCTGCTGAGTGACGCCTCATCTGGGACTCTCCTCAGCTCTTTATGGGAGAGTGACGCGGCTGCCCCTCTGTTGGTCTTCCCTGGTCTCTTGTGTTCTGGGACCCTCTGGATGTCTGGAGTCTTGATCTCCTCCATACCTGCTTCATGCCCTGGAGGACGGGGCTGTGGCCCCCCACACCCTCTAGCAGATCATTACATGAAGGAACCTTTTAAAAAAAAAAAGCGCGTCCATGCTCACAGGTGTACACACGGATTATTACACACACAATCTACACCCTTTTTGGCTCCTACCTCAAAGCACACTGTGCGCTGTCAATCTTACGTGCTGCACAATAATGTTTAACATTTAGTATTTACTGTTATATTCCCATATATCATTGTGATGTTGTTTATTCTATTACTCTTGTTTTCTTCTGCTTGTGTTCTTTTTTCTTTCTCAACAGGTGATCCAGTTGATCGATATATGTATTTTTTGCTTTCTTTCTCCCCTTTCTCTCCCCCAGTAAAGTCTGTCCCGTATTCAGCAAGTGAAAAAAAAAAAAAAAATTAATAACTTCTGTTTTCATGGATGCCTGGATGTTAAACTTAATTGTTAGACCTGGTAAAGCAGCAACACTGATGATTTTATTAAAGATGAAAGAATTTAGACAGTTTTTAACTCTTAGGCTACGTTCACACTGCAGGCGAAAGCGCATCAAATCCGATTTTTTCGCCCCTATGCGACCCGTATCCGATCTTGGTATGACAGTGTGAACGGCACAAATCCGATATTTTCAAATCCGATCTGGGTCACTTTCGTATGTGGTACTGAATCCGATACGTATCCGATGTTTTAGAAAGCGACTGCTGTGTGAACGGTCAAGTCGCATTAAATCCGTCTTTTACGTCACTGACACAAGACAGACGCCAATTATCAGCGCCGGAGAAGCGCCCGATAGGACATCGCGAACGGTTTCTTGCCATCCGGTGAAACTGTTGGGAAGACCACATTGGAGAAATGTGAACATTTTATTTTTACTGTATTTTCTGCAGATTCTGACAGAAATCTGCAACTATCCTTTGAAGCACCGCTCCTCTAAAACAGCAAAAAGGATCATTATTAGGTTATTTGCATTATTATGTAAATAACAAAATAACTTAAAGCAAAAATTTGGAAACATAAGGTCCGAAGTCTTTATATTAAGGCCAATCAGTCAAACAATATTGTTTGCTCTGGGTCTAAACAGAGCGAGTTGTGTGTGACATCTTCTTTTGCGCATGCGGGCCTCTTTGAGCGTTCACACTGTAGAGCGTTTGATGTCGCATTTTATGTGTAGTGTGAACAAGCAGACAAAAAAATCGGAGTTGATCAAAAAATCGGAATTGAGCATTAAGACCTGCAGTGTGAACGTAGCCTTAGTGTTCGTTTGACTTTGGGACCTGAAAAGGACGGAGTTTTGGACCCAGATTACTCCGCGAAGCTCCTCACTATGGCAGCCTTATTGCTCTGACAATCCATCAAGCAGTGCGGCTTACCAAAGCTGTACTAAAACATTTTTAACAGATTTGTGCCAAAATCGGTTCAAGGTCAGTAAGCACAACCAGAATTCATACATAAGGCACACTCTCGATTTTTGAGAAAATAAAAGGATTTTAAGCCTTATAGTGTGGAAAATACGTTATACAGAAGAAAAGAATATATTGCGATATATATCGTTACCGCACGTTCTTCAAATTATATGGACTTAAGGCCATATGGCCCAGCCCTAAACAACAGGTTATTAAACACAGCTGTATGAACACTAACACATCAGTTTGATCTACAGATGGATTCAGATCATACATCAGGTTTACTTCATGTAAAATAAACGTCTCACTCTATGAGCTCCATCAGTCTGTGTAACTCGTCATTATCATTTCTGAGCAAAGTTTACCTGCACACTTCCTCATGTCTGACAGTGTCACAGTGTGTGTGTGTGTGTGTGTGTGTGTGTGTGTGTGTGTGTGTGTGTGTGTGTGCCAACATTAACCAGCCTATCATCAGCTCCTTGTGCTTCATGAATAACTCAGACTGACAGAGTAATGAACAGAGCACAGAGTGAGGGTGAAGCCTCTGCTCTGATCCAGCAGGATTCACATAGTAACTTGTTTTTCCTTTGAGCACTTCATTGTGTTTAACTTGAAACAGATTAAAAAGTGTTCGATTGTGCACTTCACACAGTCCTGAGTCACAGATGTTTAAATGTGTTTGATTCTGAGAGACTTTAGTCCTGCATTAAACTTCAAGTGTATATATGATTTAAACCACAGTGAAAACATCCTGAAATATTGATGGTGTGTGTGAGAGAGTCTGTATTTACTTCTGATTATCTCTGTTTGCAGTGACTCTGAACTGAGCTGGAGCAGCTTCATGTTGTTTTGACGTCACTCAGTAAAACCTGAATGTCGGCTTCTGAAGAACAAACTAGCTTCATCTGTTTCCAGTTAAAGGGACGATCGTTCCACCAGTGATGTTGGATGTTGGATCCAAAGTTTCATTCACATCATTTTAAACTGTTTATCAAAGACAAATGTTTGAGTGCAGAGTTACTGACTGACAACCAGAGTAGATTCAGCCAATAATCATCTCATTTGTTTTATTTTATGTAAATACAAACGTCTCACTTCCTGATCTGCTCATAAAGTTCCTAAAGACAAACTGTTAAAGGAGGAAACAAAGCAAACTTACAGCTTCTTCAAACACCAACAACAACAAGCTTCACAGCTGCACACCAAACATGGACACACAGGTGATTCCAGTTCCTGCTAGGATTGGCCTGGTGAATGCCAGATCCCTTTTAAACAAAACTTTTATTTTTCGGGACTTCTTCAGTTCCCGTAATCTGGATTTTCTGTGTGTGACTGAGACGTGGCTGAGTGTTGGTGAGTCCAGTGTTCTATCTGAACTTTTACCTGTAGATTGTTGGTATTTTAACTCGCCACGGACGTCAGGCAGAGGTGGAGGCACAGTGACTGTTTACAAAAAGGATTTTAAATGAAAGCAGTTTTCTACAGCCTTCGTTCTCCAGCTTTGAACTTACCTCATTTGAGGTGAGTCGTACAAACTCGGTTTTCTGCGCTGTCATCTATCGCCCCCCGAAATACAATAAGAACTTCATAAACGACTTTTCTGATTTTTTAGCTGGGATTATGCCCAACTATGATAGTGTTCTTATTGTTGGAGATTTTAATATACATGTATGTTGTCCTGATAAGCCACTGGTAAAGGACTTTTTAAGCCTTATTGACTCTTTTTGCCTGGTACAGTCCGTGCCTGGCCCTACACATGAGCATGGACACACACTGGACCTTGTTCTGTCATATGGTCTGCCTGTTACTAATTTGGAGATTTGTGACTGTGCACTCTCAGATCATATGCCTGTGTCATTCAACGTTGGTTTGACATATACCGCAGTTAAATCTGGCGCTGCTACTCAGTGCTGTCGAGTTATTAAGCCCGCCACTGCTGCACAGTTTTCTGCTGCTTTTAATCAGCTCGGCAGCCCTTCTGACTTTGTTTCCTCTGATACAGAAGAGCTAAATTCCTGGTTTTATTCTTGCTGTCAAAAAATCATGGACTCTGTGGCTCCTTTAAAACCCAGGCAGCCTAAGGCTAAACCTGAGCCTTGGTTTAATGAGAGCACTCGTGGTGTTAAGAGGAATGTCGCCGAGCAGAATGGAGATGGAAAAAGGATAAACTGCATGTATCATTTCAAATTCTAAAAGACTGCTGGCATCGCTACCAGAACAATGTTAAAGAGGCAAAAAGGGAATATTTTGCAAATATTATTTCTTCCAACTGTCATAACCCACGTGTGTTATTTAGGATCATTGACACTGTTCTTAATACTCCATTGAATGTTTGTAAGTTTCTCCTGAGATTTGCAATGATTTTCTGAACTTTTTTATTGAAAAGGTTGTTAATGTTAATGCTCAGTCAACAATCTCTTTATTCCATACAACACTTTGAGCATTACAAACGCCTGGATGGGAGATGTGCACAGGAGGGTGTCCAGCAAAATCTCGAAGTGTCTGACGATTTCTCATAAAACCTAAACATTCACATTCTTTCTCTCTCTCAGTGAGCCTAAGTTATGACCTTGGTTTCCTGTTCGGTATGTTCTGTTCTTATATAATATAATGTATAATGCATCATAAAACAGTTTAATATCCCATTCCTGTTTTTTTTTGTTTGTTTTTTTTTCTCAGAATAAACAATCAATTAATAATTATTACATGTACTTGGGGATTTTCATAGCTCAGCATCCAACATCTAAATCCACTGGGGCAGTTCCCGCAGCACACAGACATCAACAACCTTTGTCCTCCCTATCTCATGTCCTTGTGTTGTAGACCCCAGCCTTTATTAGTCTTAAGGCTTGTTCCTTTGGTGTCATGATTAGTTCCTCTGTCCAGTCTTTTAGGCTACATTCACACTGCAGGCAAAAGCGCATAAAATCAGACTTTTTTTTACTGTATGTGACCCATATCCGATCAGTTTGAACATCACAAATCTGATATTTTCAAATCCGACTCACTTTTGTATGTGGCACTGAATCCGATACATATCTGATGTTTTAGAAAGCGACTGCTGTTTGAATGGTCGTGTTGCATTAAATCCATCTTTTAGGTCACTGACACAAGCCAATTATCAGTGCCGGAGAACAGATACCTCTGCACGGAGGTAGCAGCCACTGCCATTGTTAAAGCACAGGCTCTATTTTTTCTCAGCGTCCTTCTTTTCTAATTAATTTGTCAAAATACTGTCGGTTACGATGTGCAGAAATCGATAGACTCCTGCAACAACACCTACTAGCTCTGTAGTTGCCATTTTTATTTGTGTAAACAGACTGCATTATGTGTGACGTTTTCTTTTGCGCATGCGGGCCCCTTTGAGGACCGTGAACTGTTCACACTATATTTGTAGTGTGAACAACCAGACAAAAAAAAAAAAATCAGATTTGATCAACAAATCAGAATTGAGCATTAAGACCTGCAGTTTGAACGTAGCTTAAGTCAGGCCAGGCCTCTGGTCAAGGACCCAAACTTGAAGGACAAACACCACCAGCAGGGGCAACTGGGTAACTTTTATCTTATATTATTGAAAGGTTTTTGTATTCCTAGGTAAAGGAGAGAGGCACAAGCAGATGGTGTAAAATCTAGGAAAGTATGTTGCTGGTTGGTGAAAGCTTGTGTGTTTATCCAGAGTGAGGGATTCTGACAGTCACAGTGATTCTGAAGTAAACATTTGTCCTATTGTGAGAGTGGAAGCACTGCAGAAGAACAATGAAAAGACAAAAGTAACTGTAAGTGAAGGAATATCAAACAGGACAGCAGTCAGGTGAAGAACAGCTGCCATGCCACTCCTTAAATACACCAGCCTGATGAAGCTAAACACCACCAGCTGTTTGGGGAAAACTGTGAGCACCACAGCCATGCCTAGCCATCATCCTGTTCCTGAAGAAATGAAAAATAGAAAAACAACCCAAAACCCAGGACAGATTCTAACAAAGCAAATCTTTGTTTAGACTGAAAACAGTTTGATCGATCAAAGTTGGAACTAAGGGACAAGAAACAACACTCTGGCAGCAAACAATAATTAAAATCCTCAAACACTACAAGAACAAAACTTCATCTAAATCTACGGATTAAAAATACAAAGTGTAAAGTGAACACAAACTCTCAGATTGTGGCAGCAACAATCAAAGTGATCATCACAACACAACAACATGGAAACACTGAAAACTCCAAATGTATTTCTTAAATATGGACTCCATATTAAGACACTCAGGCTGAAGGATCAACAGACTAATCCACCAGGCAGGAAGTATCATTGGTCAGAATTTGGAGGGGTTGAATTCAGTGAGGGTCAGAGGTCACTGAACAAAGTGCTCTCAACGATAGACAATCTGTCACACCTGCTCTACTCCACAATCCTGAGGCAGCAGAGCTCCTTCTCCCTCAGACTGATTCGACCATAAAGCTTCATTAATTCTTTTTTTCTCTATAAAGCTGTAAAATAACTGTTCATTCTGTGGCAGGTGAACACACCTGTCAGCCATAATATCACAACCAGACTTTGTATTAAACCTTCATGCAGCTGTTTTGTAAATATTATTTAATAAGGCAGTTCCTCTTTGTTTTGTCCCTGATGTATGTAAAAATCTATATTTCCATCTCACTGACTTTGCTTACAGGAACACTAAACTGAGCTTTTCAATTCTTTTTGTTTTTTCCACATGACTTCATTCAAACCTGAATGTTGACTTCTTTGGTACAAAGTGATTTTATCTGTTCTATTGTTCTGTTAGTGATGATTGATTACGGTGTCTCCTACAGGTTATTCTGATGATATCACAATCACAAATGTTTCAGTCCAGATGAACTGACTGGTAAATGGAATCTGCTTTAAATTCTAAAGAGTAAGTTACTTTTCAGGTTTCACTGATGAACCAACAGATTACTGTCTTTGTGCTGAACTGATAACAGATTGAAGATAAGAGCTTGATGACAAAGCTTTCTTTCTGCATTCTGATGTCTCGTGTGATGTGGACTGAAGAAAAGCTGCCAGCTGGTCAGACATCGTGTCAGGAAGTGATCCACACTTTAAGTCAGCTCTCTCTGTGGAACAGCAAAGTAGGAAACAACAGCGGGTGTCCATAAAGCATCAAAGTCAAAATAAAGTCTATTTAGTTCAATTCAATCTGATTTATATGGCACCAAATTACAAGAGTCACATCAAGAAAAAAACTCCCTTTAACAGGAAGAAACTTCCTGTTATGTTGTTCCTGTTATGTTGAAACTTCATGCACACAACTTAACAGACTGATGGTGTTTTTCCTTTCAAACAAACTTTACTGAGAACACTCAGTAACACTCATGGATGCTCCAACAGCTCCAAGTGAAGATGGTGATCAGGATGAAGAAACTTCTCAGAGCTGCTGAGCTACTCACAGTGGAGACTCAATGCTTAAAACCTTTTTAAGCATTTGTATTAAAGCAGATGTGCAGATATAACATTAAACAGTGCTGTCATATACAGGCTCACCTCCAGGAATAAACATGCAGACACATAAACTTGTGTTCATGCAGACATTAAATAGGAACATACAAAGTATTTTATCAATACTTACAGTTCAGATCAGGCAGAGAGGAGCTGTTTATAAAGACCAGACAAATCTAAGATAAGATCATGAGAGGTGGAAACAAAATCCCCAAATGACTTGTTTGTATTTTAATGTCACAATAACTGCTCGTGTGTTGCTCCCCTAAAGCATAGAAAATGAAAAAAGTCCATTTAGTTTAATCAAATTAAAGTTGCAGTTCATTTTCACTGCAGTGAGATAAAAAGGTTTAGTATCTACGTGTTAGCTGATGTTTGTTTGTTTTTTTAATGTTTGTCAAGGAATGACTGAATAACATCTTGTTAAGGGTTCAAAATTGAGGGAAGATACAAAACCAGAATAGTCCAGAAGGGTTGGGTCAAAACAATGATTTTATTTGAACACACGCGCGGGAAGATAGTTACTGCACACATCAGCAAGGATCTTCGGCCAAAAATACACTTCAGATTGCTTTTATAATATCAGGGTATTATAACGCCCCCTCATGCGTTTACAAGCACATTATTTGCATCTTAAGAACATTATTTGCCTCTTTTACAGACACTGATCAATTTTAAGAGATAAATGCAGACACAAAAGTTCCTCTTTCTGGCATCTTCTTCCAAATAAGGCGATGGTCTCAGGCCTCTGGGTCGTCATGGGCTGGTCCTCTCCTTCTTGTCACCTGTTGTTAAGTAGACTCTAGTGCTACAGGTTTGCTGAATACATTCAGGCCTCTGCTCAAATCTGTTTCTAGGTTATATGTGATATATATGTGTTTTGTAAGCATGTGTGCGATCTTTCTTCAGCTCCCAGCCTCTTATCCAATGGATCGCCCGGACCTCACGCCGAACGACGCTTTTGACCTTTAATTACCTGGGGGAGCTTCAACTCTTTTATAAGCACAGGACTGCAATGTGTGTATAGAAATATGACAATATAAAAATGGTTATAACTGCACCTGTAATAAAGATTAATATGGTGTCAGTGTGTTAAATGTCTCCATGCCATCTTAAAGCTATATGTGATATTATTAATGCGATGCTAATGCTAAAGGATATATATTGTAGCAGTAAAACAATTTCTTTAATTCCACAATCTGTAACAGATTTGAGTTTTATATTATAATCATGTAAAATACTATTCTCACTGAGAAAAAGCCAAAGATTGAATGTCACAGCTCAAAGTCTGACTTTTCCTACTAAAATAAAAAGTGTGAGTGATACGTATCAGGCACGCTGTCCATCTCAGCTGAGTGCACTCAACTTCCCTCTGATGCATCAGTTTTGTTAAGTGCTATAAATAAATAAATAGATCAAATAAAGTAGCAACATAAAGTGTCCTGAGATGTTAAAACAACAGAATCCTTTTAGAGGACTTCACTTCACTTGTAATGAAGCACAGATTTCTACCAGCTGATGGTTCCTGTATCACATCTGTACAAAATTCAATAACAGTTCTTATTGGCCATAACAAAAATACATTTGAGTGCAAAGGAACCATGGAAAGTGTCTCACATGGTGTGTTAGCTGAAACTAACAACACACGTTAGCCCAGGGAGCACTACTGCTTATGAACTGAATCAGTGCTGGATTGTAGAAATGCTGTTTCAGTGGCTGCTGCAGGAACTAACATGGAAACGTGTTCAGCAGCTTTCCAGCTCTAATATAGGAAACACAAGATCTGCATCAGAGTTTGGACACACTGGAACCAAACAGAGTTTTGTCTCAGACTTTTATCATAGCATCATAGTTTGGGTTGAATTAAAACCTTTCAGCAATGCTAACCAGACTTTATGAGGTAAACGTGTATCTCCAAGAATGTCTCGCTAAGAGTCGTGTGTTCTGGGAAACAACACACAACTCAATGGCGTCAATAACACAACAGCAGCGAACAACATTGATGCGCAAGTACGGAAGCCAAGGGGTTGTCTCTGAAAACATTAGAGCACTTTTGCAAATATGTGATGTCTTCAGGGGCGGATCTAGAAGGGTGGCATGGGGTGGGAAGTGCCACCCTAAAATGATCCCTTGCCACCCCA
This sequence comes from Pelmatolapia mariae, assembly GCF_036321145.2. Taxonomy (NCBI): domain Eukaryota; kingdom Metazoa; phylum Chordata; class Actinopteri; order Cichliformes; family Cichlidae; genus Pelmatolapia; species Pelmatolapia mariae. The sequence continues at coordinate 12,248,984 of NC_086229.1, forward strand.
AGTGCCACCCCAGTTTTGCATATGACAGTGTTGTTTATTAAAATAAGATGGCATTAACAGTTTGAGCGTGGTTACAGTCAACAGTGAACATAAATGCTAAAACTGAATATATTGGATAGTGTTCCCCCCTCCACCATTAACAAATGGTTCAGCCCATAGCAGGACGGCTTTTTTCTTGTTTTCAGTAGCGAGCGATGCTTATGATTGTGCCAGAGCACATTTTGAACAACACCATGGGAATTTCAGATTTCACACAGGTGGTTGGATGTTACACTGTGGAAATGGAAGGAAGGTGAGTGTTATTAACCCTCTGTGGTCCACGGACACGCTGCACCTCCAAATCACATGATTGATTTAAGCTGACGTAGCAACAAGCTGCAACTACGCTGAGTCTCTATTTCAGCCCATATTGGAAGTTTGGACTTCAATGTTTTTCAATTTTAATTACAGGCCAGTAAATCCAGAGTTATGATAATATATATAAGCCATGCTTTTTACTAAATACTGTCGTCACGTTTTTGTTTGTGTGTGTTTTAAGCGTTTTCTAAGGATAGCACGAAAACAGTAAAGAAAGGGAAAAAGCCACCTGTTTCCTATCAGTGGAAAAATGCACCATGTCAACCAATAAAAAAAAGAAATTCAGCACGTGGGATTTGGTTGTTTAGGAAGAGGGAAAAGTTTTGGGAGTGACGTAACGGCAGCAAGACAGAGCGAGCGAATGAGAGAGAGTTTTTAGATGTGGGAGATTTGTGACGTTTAGTGTAGAGTGTATTCTTAGTGTGTTGTATCGTCTCGTGTAGCTGTTCTGTTATGTAGTCGTCATTTTGTTTTGTGTGTCAGTGAGGGCACTAATGAATGTCACAAAGGCACATTTGTAAACACTGTCACTAAGTAGAAAACCAGCGCAGTGATACACCTCCTGTTGTCAGGTCTGCAGGTTTATCCCTGTGCTGTTCTGTCTTTTGGTGGACAAACTTTGTTTTTACTGGCACACATCATTTGTGGGGCATCTTATTGCGACACCTGATTGTTCTCTCTGACACCTGATTGTTCTCTCTGACACTGTCTGACTTTTCTGGAGCTCATTTAATACTTTATGTTCAACATTTTTCAGGCTGAACAGTCCTTAAATGTTGACACTAGATCATATTTTCTTCTGTCCGCAGGCCCAGCATGTCCAAAGGTTACAACTGTTTATAGAAGCTCATAAAATCATTTCAAAAGCATCATTGTTAAAGCATCATGAAATCAATGAGGCTCATGTTGAGTCGTCTCACTGATACCAACCAAGTTAATAATCCTGTCATAAGAATTTGGTTCCATCAATGACAGAAATGGATGAACCAGTGTTGATGTTTGATTTCAGACTGATGGCACAACGATTGTGAGCATGGACGCCGACTTTGGCCTTGGAAGAAAAAGAAGAAGTATTACTGAGTGCTTTCATGGAGACATCATGTTTGTAAGAGACAAAGATGTAGAGTCACTGCTGTCTCATCCTCATAGCTGCAAACCAGCTGAGCTGAGGAAATGTTGAAGGAAACTTCATGTCACTAGTGAGGTGTTCTCCTAAACAAGTCATAGTTTTAAATGGATTGGTTATGTAAGAGAGAACATTTATTTGTGATGGAAACAGGTGTTTTTGAATGTGCACACACACATCTAATTTTTTTTAAGTTAATTTCTGTCATGTTAAATTCATATTCAAATTGTATTTGTCACATACACAGTACGATATGCAGTGAAATGCTTAGACAACTGCTCGTGACCTAAAGAAAAAAAGACTATGAATAGCATAGGAAATAAAATGTTAAATAAATAAAATGTTAAAGCTATTATGGTTGATTGAGGACATGCATTTCATTTTGTAATTAGGATTGTAGCAACTTCAAAACCTGAAATTTTCTTCGGTCACAAAACCAGCCAAAGAAACAGGATGTAACTGGTGTAACTGGTATATTTGGAGCCTCCTGTCGTCATGAAATTCCCTTCATGTTTTTGAACATGATTCCTGGAGAATGCTGAGTTGTTAATCAATGCTCACGTCATTAACCTACAGTCAACAATGTTTCCCAAAAATATTATTTGTCTTATCGACTCGAAATCATTGAGATGATCTTTTTTTTTTAAACAGGCGAGCAGATCCAATGTCATCAGTGAGCTGCTGAAAAGATACCAGGACAAGAACATCAAGCTGAGTTTCATATACGACACTGTGTGTGTGCTGTCCTCACATATACATGTGTTAATATGTGTTAATCACAGATCGAGCACATGAAGGCTTCCTGGGTTTGGGCTGAACGATGGAGAAGGCATGGAGAGGTTCTGCTCCTTCCTCAGAAGATCTGCACGAGTCACAAACAGATGACTCCATCACATTGACTGGACCTTCTGACTGATGCATTATTGCATTATGGGAGGAGGAAGTCATCGGATCCAGGTCTGCATATTTCTGTATTAGTAGGCAAAATGACTCATTTAGATTCAAACTGAGAGAGCTGACAGTTCCTACTGATAGAAGTGCAGCTCCTTCAGAGATGGGACAAAGAGGAGAAGGTCACCAGTCTGCTGAGAAATCAGAGGTCAACCGATGCTGCGAGCAGGAAATGAAGCAAGGAAGAAGGATCGTTCTACTCAATCTAAAAGAAAATCTCCTGGTGCTTGTTTAATTTGCTGTTATTTATATTCATTATGGCCATTATAATGACTCAATTCAATTTTATTTATATAGCGCTATACACTATCTCTACTTAAAAGTAGAGATAGTGTCTGTCTCCTGAATCCAAACTGAAAGCTGGTTCCACAGAAGAGAGGCCTGAAAACTGAAGGCTCTGCCTCCCATTCTACTTTAAATAAATAATGATGAGCCTTTGATATTAACAAGCTCATTGACACAGAGAGGAAACATATTTTCTTTTTTTTATTATTATTTGTACCGATTCTGCAGGTAAACTGTTGATGGGACAATAAACAGATTTCACTTTGCAAAATGTTGTGCAGGGAAGCTGTGGTTGCTTCTTAGACCATCATGACCTGGATGACTGAGAACCTACGCAGACACGTTCTGAAGGAAGGGCTCCACACTTATTGTACTGATTTAACTGAGCTTATTTTCATCTAGCAAGGTTTGCTTTAATGTGTCTCTAATGACAACACAAAGCATTTTTACACTATTTATAAAACAAAGAAGTCTTCAAATATATCTGCAGTGCTTGGTGTAAATTCAATGATTCAAGCCGCAGCTGGTTGTTCATCTTCATTGAAAATAAATATGAATAAATGACAATAATATATAATCTAACAAATAATAAAATATCATGTGATATTGGTGTTTGTATTTTCTGTAAACCCACGTCTGTAACAAAGACTGAAGAAGATTGTAACAGAGTCAAACAGTCTGCAGTGGCCACCACAGTCCACCGTCTTCACATCACAATTTCAACATGTCTGTGACGTCTCCTTGCCCTTGTACTCATGTCTTGATGAACAAGAAGTTAGAGTTCAAATGTGGGTTTTCAGTGAATTTATAAGTGCAATTTACTGTTACTGCTGCTGTTTTGTCAGGTTTGTTTCATGAAGAAGGTGATATTCCAGCAGCTGAAAAGGAGAGCCGCCGATGCCTTACATTTTAAATATTAATGACTCTTTTAACTTAATCCAGTGGGTTACCGGTCCCACGCATGAAAAAGGTCATTAATATTGATATTGCATTCAGATGTTTAAACATACTGGTATCATATTAGTCTTTGTTACAGGTCCAGTAAGAACCACTTTAAACTGTTGAGTTGAATCTATAATCTTAATTGTTTTTGAATGCTTTTATAATCCTAAATGTTTATATGCAGACTGCATTGTAAAAGAGAGGCCTAACGCTGAGTGTACTCTGTGCCAAAATAAGACAGGAAGTTACATGCTTTGCAGAAGTGAAACTGAAACCAGAGTCTGAGTGCAAGTTATTCTGAGGAGCAGTTTGGATGATGTTATTATCTTTTATACTTTTATATCTTTTGATTAAGCTTTTAGTAGAGGTTCTTGATTAAAACATTTATTCAGTAGAGTACATATACATAGTTTCGGTTCGGTTATTACATATATGAGAGCGGCTTCTGTCTCTCTGTCTGGTGAGAGTTCAGGAGCTAGTCGGCGAGGTGAAATAGGGTGCGATTGTGGTTAGCACATAGACACACACGTAGACACCCACACACACACACTTAGAGGGAATCATTTATAGGTGAAAGTTTAATCATGTTTTGCTTGGGGTTGCTTCTAGACTACCGTATTTCCCGGACTACAAAGTGCACCTATATATTAGCCGCACAAGCTAAAATCAGGGGAAAATCCTGTTTTGTACATACATTAGCCGCACCTGACTAAAAGCCGCAGGTGTTTCAATGTTGACTTATCATATGTAAGAGAATATGCACAAAGGGAATTGTCAGGAAAGAGATGGCTGTTTGGAGACACATCCCTTTTATTAATATTTTAAAAAACAAATTAGGGGTACATATTTGCACAACTCTTTAGGTATATGTACAAGTACCGGTAATTACAAGTACAAAACGTGCTGTGCTTCATAAATGAGTAACAAATGTAGTACATAACAATAACCTACAGCACACCAGGAAAAATAGATTCAGCCTACCCTTTAGGCTCAGGTGCAGTGACATGGCTTTAACAAGAAGAAAAGTCAGTCATTCACCACCATCTTCCTGCGCACTAAAACCACCAAAGTCCTCTTCTCCAGTGTCGGATACGAACAGGCTCAGGATGGCTGACGTCATCCACTCTCAGCTTCTTTCCTTCATTGTCACTTTCAAAACCAAACAAATCCTCGTTGTCAGTGTCGGAGTCGAACACCCTCAGAAGGGCCGTGGCGGTGTCCTCCTCTCCATCATGCAGCAGTCCAGCCCTTCGAAATCCATTGGTGATCATGGATGTTATCACACTTTTCCACGCTGTCAGAATCCACCGGTGGAGTTGAGCATAACTTGCTTTTCTCAAGTTTATCGCCGCTCGTCATCCACGCCTCCCGCTGAATGCGTAGCGCTACTTTGAAGTTTGTTTTTCGCACTACTTCGTACGGCACTATGTTGCCTGGCGGATGGACATGTGACCAACATACCACTCTTGAACCCCGATACTGTGTGTCTGATCACATGCCCTTCTGCCAGGCAACGTAGTGCTGTACAACAGCAGAACAAACAAAACAAATCGTCTTGCGATATCACAAAAATCATGGACAATCCATAGAAAAGCCGCACCTGACTAAAAGCCGCCGAGTTCAAAGCTTGTGCAAAAAGTAGCGGCTTATAGCCCGACAATTACGGTATATTAGGATGAGCAAACATATTGGCAACCTTTGAAACCTTTAGAACTTTTGTTATGAAAATGATTATAATCATCTATACACAATTACATTTTGTGCTTATGAAAGAGCTGTCGCTCCTTGGTCAAGTGACGGTCATAAACTTTTGGCTGGCGTTAGGATCAGCCAATCTACTGTGAGTTTGACTGGAGCTGTGGAAGGAATTGCAACACCTGCTTACAAGACATGTAGATCAGGTTATTTTTCTTATCTTTTATTTGTTTACATTCTTTGATTAATTTTAAGTAGTACCATTTAAGGAAGACATTTATTCAATATATTACACATATCAGTTTCAGTTGTGTATGTGCTGGCCTTTGTCTGGGGAGAAGGTGAGAGGTGAGACAGAGTGCAGCTGCGGTTATGACATAACCACACACATACATACACATAGTAGTAGGATCATTTTGTGGTAAAGAGGTCAGATTTAATTTTGCTATAACTGCAAGAGTGCCGGCAAACGCGACCGAGCTGTTTCAGGAAACCGATCTGCTGATTCCAGTGATAAGCGACAGCGGTGAGACGAGCTGTGGGGGAAGACACCTGCATGGAGGCGAAGACGCGATGTTCTTTTAAACTGTGTCAAAAGTCAACTGAATGTTTGTGGTTTTGGGTTGACGTACGCTGTATTGTGTCTGCTTTATGCATGAAGGGGGGCTGTGTTACCCCAACCCTATAAAACCTTTGTTTGAGTATTGTTAGACAGAGATCAATGCTGTCTGCATACAGGATTCATCTCTCCGCACGTGTGTCATTAAATCTTCGTTGACTCCACCTCACTGGGTCAGTGTGTTATTCCGATATCCCACATCTCTCTGTCCTCAAAATGAATCCTAACAGATACCGGTCCCACGCATGAAAAAGGTCACACACTGGACTTGTTGCTCGCCCACGGGCTGGATGTGTGCATCACGGAAATATCCGAGTTGCGCATCTCCGATCATCTTCCTGTGTTGTTCACTCTAACGCTGCGCTGCTCGGTAGATAAGTATGTGCGATGATTTTTTAGCATTTTTTAATGACAAGATTCTATCGATTAGGGCTCTTGTCTCATTGTCTGCTGCTTCAGATCCGAGTCTTTCTCCTGTGTGCTCAGCTGTCTTAGAGCAGTTTGATCCCGTCTCCCTTAATGACTTGACTGCGGTAGTCAGTAACCTAAGATCATCACACTGCCCCTCTGATTGTTTCCCTCCAAGCTTGCTTAAAAGCACTTTTAATACAGTTGGGCCTTTTATCCTGAGATTAATTAATACGTCTCTTGCTACAGGCTGCGTCCCATCATGCTTTAAACAAGCTATAGTTCAGCCTCTTCTTAAAAAACAAAACCTGGACCCAACTGTTCTGTCCAACTACAGGCCCATCTCAAAGCTTCCTTTTCTGTCTGAAGTCTTGGAGAAAGTGGTCTACCTACAGTTGCAGGCCCACCTTGATTTTAATATGATCTCTGAAAAATTTCAATCTGGTTTTAAATCACTACATAGCACTGAGACGGCCCTTTTAAGGATTTTTAACGATATTCTTTTAACTCTGGACTCTGGCAGCCCTGCTGCCCTTTTATTGTTGGACTTGTCAGCAGCTTTTGACACGGTCGACCACGACATCCTGTTATCACGGCTAGAATTTCATGCTGGCCTAAAAGGATCGGCCCTACAGTGGTTTCGGTCCTATTTGTCAGAAAGGTCTTTTCATGTCAATATGGGCCCCCCCACTCCAAAATAGCCCCTCTTAAATACGGTGTACCTCAAGGCTCTATTTTGGGTCCTGCCCTGTTCGCACTCTATTTGTTGCCATTGGGCTCCATCTTCTCGCGGTACAGCATTTCATTTCACTGTTTGGTTGATGATTTGCAGATTTATCTACCTTTAAAAGCAGGGTCAGACCATCCCCAGCTCTTATTACACTGCCTTGACGATGTCAAACAGTGGTTGTCATTTTTGGCAACTTTAATCATATCGACAGCACTCTGGGCGCCCTTTCTTCGTATTGTAAAACACATGTAAAAAACCTCGGTGTCTACATTGATGGTTCTTTTAAATTGAATAAGCAGGTAAGTGCAGTAGTTCAGTCCTGCTTTTTCCAGCTAAGACAGCTAGCCAAGGTAAAGCCATACCTCCCGGCTAACGTCTTTGAGCGTGTTATTCACCTCTTTCTTACTTGCAGATTAGACTACTGCAATTCATTGTATTATGGTCTAGATCAGGCCTCCATCCATCATCTTCAGATGGTTCAAAATTCAGCTGCTCGCCTGCCAACTGGTACCAAACGGAGAGAGCATATAACCCCAGTTTTAGCTTCTTTACACTGGCTTCCTGTCTCCTACAGGATCCAATTTAAAGTTTTACTTTTTGTTTTTAAGTCACTTAATGCCCGAGCCCCTCCTTACTTGTCTGAGCTCCTCTCTGCCTATGCTCCAGGAAAAACCATGAGGTCAAGCTCAAAATTAATGCTGTCCATCCCACGGACTTATCTCAAATCCCGTGGTGATAGATCCTTCTCTGTGGCAGGTCCCAGACTCTGGAATGGTCTCCCCTTAAATATGAGATCTGACAAACACTTGAGCAATTTAAATCATTACTAAAGACAAATTTTTATGCCCTGGCTTTTAACACACTATGATCCAAGCATTTTGGTCTTATTTGAATTAGATTTAGTTATTGCTTTAACTCTTTTATTGTCCTATTATTGTTTTTTATTGTTATTATTGTATTACATTGTTGTTTTTTAATGCCATTTTTATATTGTTAAGCACTTTGTGCAGCATCGGCTGTTTGAAATGTGCTATATAAATAAATTTGACCTTGACCTTACATTTGAATAGCAGAGCAGCGAAGAAAAGCTGTGACTCCAACGTGAGATGGACACTGTAATACATCACCAGCAACACACTGACCTGCATTCATCCATAGATGACACTCAGGACCCTGGTTCCACAGCTGTTCTTGTTCACAGCTGCATCCAGTTAGAGAGGAAACTGTATAATGCAGTGATGATGTTCCAGCGTCATGTTGATTGATTGATTGATTGATTGATTGATTGATTGATTGACTGATTATACTTTATTCATCCTGAGGGAAATTGGGTTAAGGCTGCCAGCCGTGCCAGTGCCGTCTTACCCTCCGACCATACATACATTACACAAACATCACATGGGGAAGACAGGTCAGAGGGGTGTAATATAGAAAAGCACAACATGAGGAAAGATAAGGAGAAAAAAATAACTCCCCCCAGACTGAGACCAGAGTGAAGCTGACCCCCCACCCACTTGAAACGTAAAGGCAAATAGGCGGAGCGGTTAGTGCATATAATTTGTGTGATTTCTCTCTCTCTCTCTCTCTCTCTCTCTCTCTCTCTCTCTCTCTCTCTCTCTCTTTTTTTCTTTTTTCTTTTTCGGTCATGTTATGTTTAACTGTCAAAGGTTTGTTACAAACTCTGAAACACATCGTGCAGACTTCTGGGTGTTAGAAAAAAACTAATACTGCTCATGAATGAGACTAAAGGCAGGGAGGTGTCCTTTAAAACTAAACATGTTAGTAGGACCTCCCTATTTATATCATAGTTTATGATACAGCATGTGTATTTCAGTAATAGCCTACTGACTTTCCAAGCAAATAATGATGGCCATACTGATGTTCTTTTCAGTACATTTTACTTTATGTTCATTTTCATTTTTATGATGTTTCTATTTTTACATAATTCCTCCCACATAGCAAAATTGGTATGGTCCGGATCTGTTCCACACAATGTGCTTACACATGGCCTGCGTACCGCAAAGAATGACGGCCCTTTGGTGGCCCAGATCTGGTTTACCAGAGGTGGCCCACACATGGGCCAGCACAAGGCCCGTTGGAGACACACTGCTGGCCCTGTGCTGGCCCAGAACAGTTTCAGCTCTGGCCCCAGATGTCAGCCTAATGTGTACCCTAATCAAGCCATGTAATAACAACATGTGCTGGAACATAATAGTGCAAAAGTAACATGACAAAACTCTGTTCAGACAGTGAATGGACTGATTCTTATATAGCGCTTTTTTACTCTCCCATATTACTTAAAGTGCTCTATACAACATGCCACATTCACCCAATCTCTCTAAACTGAGTGTTTCCTAACTACATTCACACTCTTGACACACAGACTGGAGGAGCCAGGGATCAAACCACTAACCTTCCGATCAGTAGGTGACCGGCTCTACCTCCTGAGCTACAGCTACCCAGTGGTAAACATGAGTAAACACTCACTAGGTTTTGGATGAAGTGTACACTCACAAACTTGAAAAACCTGCATTTGAAGCGTTGGCCACCATAGCAGTATAGTATTGCAACATGGCATTTGGATCTTCTAACTAAAATAGGAAAATATGAAGATAAATATTATTGTAAATGTAAATGTTATCAGGAAATGATCAGACAGCAGAGGGTTTTCAGGAAACACTGTTAAATGTTCAGTTTCTATGCCATACGTTAAAACAAGATCTAGAGTGTGATTAAAGTGGTGGGTGGGTTCTTTTAATTTTTGAGAGAAGCCAATTGAGTCTAATAACAGATTAAATGCGATGTTGAGGCTGTCATTTTTAGCATCTACATGGATGTTGAAATCACCCACAATAATTATTTTATCTGAGCTGAGCACTAAATCAGATAAAAAGTCTGAGAAATCAGAGAGAAACTCTGTGTAAGGCCCAGGTGGACGATAGATGATAACAAGTAAGACTGGTTTCTGAGTTTTACAGCTGGGGTGGACGAGGCTAAGCATCAGGCTTTCAAATGAATTAAATGTCTGTCTTGGTCTTTTGTTAATTAATAGGCTGGTGTGAAAAATTGCTGCCACACCGCCCCCTCGGCCTGTGCTTCGAGGTTTCTGGTAGTTAGAATGACTCGGGGGTGTTGATTCATTTAAACTAACATAATCATCCTGCTGCAACCAGGTTTCTGTAAGGCAGAGTAAATCGATTTGTTGATCAATTATTAAGTCATGTACTAACAGAGACTTGGAGGAGAGAGACCTAATATTTAATAATCTGAACTCTTTGGTTCAGATGTGGATACTATATTGCTCTTTCTTTGTGATTTTTTATGTTTAAGTTGTTTGTTGCTGGTTTTTAGTTTGTTTTTTGTCTGTTTGGGAGCTGACACAGTCTCTATGGAGATGGGTTTTTCGGGGGTAGCAGGAGGAGAGAAGCTGCAGAGAGGCGTGTAAGACTGCAACTCTGCTTCCTGGTCCCAACTCTGGATAGTCATATTTTGGGGGGTTTAATAAATTGGTCCATATTTCTAGAAATGAGAGCTGCTCCATCCAAAGTGGGATGGATGCCGTCTCTCCTAACAAGACCAGGCTTCCTCCAGAAGGTTTGCCAATTTTCGTTGTCTACCTGTGACAGAGGAAATTTATGTTTGTGAAGGAAAATGAAAATATGAATTTGGACGATGACAGGCTGACCTCTGAAAGGAAAAGTCACGTAGTACTTGACTGCGAAGCCACTTTTTCTCAGACTGCCATGGACATTTCAATTCTGGGTTCTAAACCAGATGGTGAACTAATAAATAATGTTTTCAGGGGCGATCTGGTGGGAAATGAATTGTGTGATGTTACATTAAGTTTTCCAGAGAGTCAGCAGCATCTTGCTTCTGCCAGAGTAGCAGCTCCGCCGCCTATTCAGCTCTCTGCTTTGCCAGGGGTCTCCATAACTGCTCATCCTGCATCCGTTGCTGGATGCCTGGGTGTGCCAACTCGGCACCTCGCAGCACCCACTCCGCTTCACGCCACGTCAGCCGGAGGGCCCTAGGAGCCCGTCCAGCCACCACCTGCGGCTGCCTCGCCATTGCCTGGTCCTGCCTCACCGCCAGCGCCTGCCAAGTTACGTCCACGACTGCACCTTCGCCGGCCGCTTTCCAGGCCACCGGCTGGGCTTTTTCACCAGCATGGGCAGCCCCCTGAACTCTGTAGCTGCCGCCATGCCCATGGCAGGCCTCCTAAAAGTTGTTGCCGGCATCACCGGCATCTTCCACGCAGCCGCTCTCCGGACCTGCTCAGTTTTTACAGGAACTTTGTTGGAGAAGCTGTAAAGACATGAAACTGGTGGAGATCCCAAACCAGTTGATAGTGCTGATTATTCCAAATAAAGCTGTTTTCCATTTGAGATGACTTTCTGTCCTGATATATAATAAAGATGTTAGTTGTTTTTGAGCCCCTGTATTAAAAGTAGATCCAGTTTAAAGTCAGCATGAGTTTGATGTCTTTATGTCAAAGCTGCTCATGATGTTGAGCTGCTGATGGAATAAAAACAGGTAAAAATCTGCCTCAATATAAAAGCATGTAGTCCAGACTTAAATGTAGCCTATTGTTAGCTGAGGTCCACACACAGTGTTTGACAGTGGAAACTGTGTGAAAGGGCTGCTGGTGGAGCTCACTAGGATGAGCAGGTGACCATGTGCCACGAGGTGGAGAGCAGCTGGCCTGGCTTTGATTCTGACCACGCCCCCTTTCTCTCTCCCTCTGCTTTGCTGTCACTTATCTTCACTGCTCTGTCCAATAAAGCTGAAAAAGGCCCCAAATCAAAGAAATCTGCCTGCAGCCTCTGAAATGTCTTCTGTTTCCTTCCCGACGGCTTTTTCACCGTCAGCCCATCAGACAGTCCAGCAGCATTTATGATGATGTCATGATGTTGAAGAGACTGCTATGGTGGCCTCCCATGACCCCCAGCCTCATCTACACTGAGATGCAGACATTTGAAAAGCAGACAACTGAATAATAGTCCAACACAACAGTCTGTGTACAGACACACACTGAGCTTTCATAGAGTCAAAGGAGTCAATCAAACACAGCTAGTTGAGTCATTTCTTGTGTGAGTCTAAAGTGAATCTAGTATTTGAAAGTCCACTTCCTGTATTTGTTGTTGAAGACTTCTTCAGCTTCTTCTCAAGGACATCAGCTGCTTGTTTGGCAGCAGAGGCAGTTAAGAAGCTTCCTGAAAAACACTGAACAGTGAGTTCACTGTGGCATATGACAAATTCAGCTTTCTATGTGCAAATGTGTCTGTGTCAACCTTTCAAATGCTGTTGAATCCAAAACATCAGCGGCTCCTTGGCTGCTCACTTCATGCACTTCTGTCTTTGTGACAGTCCAATGACATCACAGCTGTTTCCACCCCCAGTGTCTCAGGACTGGACACCTTTAAACATGTGGAGGATCAAACAGCCGTCCAGCTAAACATACATGAAACTATCAAAGCTGACAATCATTCCAATAACATCTAATGCTACATATATATAGACACAGGACTACAAGGAAATGGCTCTCAGCATCTGGCTGTGGGAACAAATGATCCCTGTTTGTGTTCAAATTGTGTGCATGTTTTAGACGTGTGTCACATGTAGAAACACAAAAATGACACAAAGATGTGTTTGACACAACTGTGCAGCTGTAAGTTGTTTCTAATGATTCATTGAAGCTCTTCTAACATTCTGGAGACCATCAGTCCATGAATCTGTTCAACACCACAACAATTTGACTTCAATGTGAACGTTTGCCATTAAATAACCTTCTTCATCCAGCTGACAGCATCCTTCATTCTATGATATGAACAGTTCCTCCTGTTGATGACAAACCTCTGACATGATCTGCTTGAGGAGCTTTTTCATGTGAAGCTCTCTGAGCTCAGGGCTAAGTTGCTGTGTTTCATCTTTAAGAGCTGCTGCCTCCTCGCCGTTCTTCTTCTCCTAATGACACCATTTCTGCTTCAGATCTTTCACTGGGCCTAAAACAGATGAAGAGTAGATCTACTGCTGTTCACTGTTTGTGTCAATATGGAGAAATATGAAAGACAAACACAGCACATACAGAGAAATGTAGACAGAATGTGCAGCCAGTGCAGTAAATGGTCTAAATATCAGCTCTTTAGAAAATGATCCTGATGAACATGAAACTAACATCCAATGAGAAACACAGCTTCCTTGTTTCATGTCCAATAACAATAAATGAAGAGCTAATAAAGAGCTATTCTATTGTAAAATGCTGAGATGATTATTAGACACAACCCAGCGGCTCACCAAAAGCCTGCATTGCAAATCTATATGAAAGTAATCTATGCTCATATATGGCAAAATCCTTTAAGTGTCACTGTGTTTTTCATCTGTGCTCTTGTTGGTTGGACAAGTTTGTAAATGACAAAGAGCTCAGTGGACTTTGCATCCATCAAATCCTGTTAGATGTTTGTTTTTCCTTCACAGCTTTGTGATGAAGGCTAAAGAACAGAGATATGAACTATTGCCAATATGAATCCTGATGCATGACGTGGGCACAGACCCACCAAAGCAACACTCAGCTCACCTCATTCCAGGCGCTTGTCTGCTGGAGACCATGAGCCTTGTTAGTCACACATTAGCAGCGTGGTAGGAAACAGCCTCCATCATTTCATTAGATCTGAATTTGGACTGTTTCCCTCTGGATGAGAACCAAGTCTGTCAAATCTATTGATCCAACACAAACTATCAAACACATTGGCTCACAGTCAGATTGGCTTTGTATGGATGGTGTAACAGGGGCTGGGAAAGGATGCTGAAAGCTGAATATAATACAGAACAATAACAGGACATATAATCATGTAGAAACATGATCTTCAACAGGCACACTTCTATTATTCATGATCACAAAGAACTTGTGCAGCCCTGATATCAGCCCTAATATATGAGTGTGTTTGCCCAAAGATTGAAACAGCATCAACATGACAGCTGTAAGAAATCTTCTCTCAGCCTTGTTTGGCAGAAGATCCCTGCAACAAAGATTGTAGCTGAAAGATGACGTGTGTAAAGTTTGTCTTTGGGAGGGTTGAGGCTGTTTTTAGACCTTTGATAGTTTCAATCCAGTTCTGAAAGACAGAAATAAAAACAACATCATTAAGATCAGATCATGGAGCTGTTTCCTGCCTTGTTTCTAGCTTCACATTACAAGACTTTACTACAATAAAGATGCTAACATGTATCTGTAGCAACAACATCATTGAATCTAGAACAACTGGAGCCAAACCAGTGGCTCTGCTGGGATCACTGGTGAGCCAACACTTCCTTGTTGATGCAGATTTCAGGGCTTCCTGTTGCTCCTCCGTTATAACTGTTCTCTCTTCTCAACACATGATGACACAAAGGAATCAGCAGTGACGAAGATGATGCTGAAGCACACATTTCACACATATAACAGAGCAGTCCAGTTACACACACCTCTGCTTGACATTAGGCCTCAAACAAAGACACAAAACACTAACTTGACTCTAAATAGAAGAAACTGGCAGCTTTTTCTGTTCTGTGCTTATTTATATTTGACACACATGCTTCTCTTTGTGCAAACACACATTGCACTATAAGGGTAACCTAGCACACAATGATTGGACAGCACAGTGATGATGCTGGGAGATCCTATACGAAGCAACACAGAAACACTGAGAACTTTAAACATTGATTATATTGAGATAAGCAGCCGACCCAGTCTAGATAAAGGCGAGCAGCTGGGACCGCTGCTGCACCAAAAACAGGTTTCAGTGTTTCCATGTGTGTGTGTGTGATGTCTTTACTTATACTGGTCAATAGACTTTAGTCAACACATGATTGAAAGGTGTTACACATGAAATAAAAACAGTGTTTCATCTTTATTCCTCTGAAGCAGCTGCATTATAACCAATCTGCTCCTTTGTGGCCTTTAAAACAGCTTAAATAACTGTTGTTATATTTGTTTCTGCTCCTCTTGGACAGACGACTCTTGAAAAGACATTTTTGAATTTCAATGTGACTTTAACTGGATAAATATGGGATATATAAACGTCTGCAACAAACTGATTCCAGCTTCTACCTCATGATAGGAATGTTTTTGTGGCTCAAGATGACCTGATATCTTTCATGATGGAGACATTTGACACATGTTTCACATATTATAGACCAACAAGTTATTCATAGCAGTTTAAATACGGGGAGTCACTTTTGGGCCCAGCAGATAAAACAGAGCCAATATTTCCTTCTTTATTTAAGTGACGTGTGTCACAGATGTGACCTAGTAAAGTGTAGCTGAACATTAGTAACGTTATTAACACTCTCAGCTCGTCCTTGTTCCAGACCTGAAGATCCTCTTCTTTCATTCAGCAGCAGCTTCAGGTCTCTGATGGTCCAGGCTTGTTGTTGGGAAACAGCCCTGCTGGGATGATGGTGTCCTCACAGAAACAGTCAGTGATGCTGTTGATCTCCATCACAGAGCACGTCCCAGTCTGCAGTCTCAGTCCTGCAGGGCCTCGCTGGCTTCCTGACTCCACCCAGTCAACAACAGGAAGTGTTTGCAGGAACAAAGTGAGGCTGTGGTCAAACAGGAGTTTTTATCTCCTGGCTCTGACTCTCACTGCGGCCCCGCTGCTGTGTCAACATGTGTTTGTGCTAAACAATGATGGAAAGTGTTATAAATGACTTGTTGGCCTCTGATCTGTCACAAACAGCTGAAACGTGTCTCTCATGAGTCACATGAAGGTTTCTGACAGAAAGGACAAAAAGTAGCTGCAGTCAGTTTGTGTCATTTTTATATTTATTCATCTGGGAGAAAAATCTGAGGGACATTAAAATGTGTTTTTCAACAGAGACAAGAACATAAATATAACGTCACAGGTAAATGAACATATTTCAAGTAAACAGCTGGACTGATCAGGTCCAAACACAGAGTGATCAACAAACAGCTGTCATATCTTTATATATAAGCTCTTTATAAATCCTGTTCACTGCAGTCTGTTTACTAATAATGTCAAACTGTTAGAAACACAGAAACATCAGAATCGTCTTTGTTGACATAAACCTGTCTGGGATCCTTTGTTGTTCTTTTGATGCAGAGTTACATTATAAATATAAAGAGTTATTTCAGAGTCTCATCAGTTTTCCTGCATGTCTTTATTGAACACATCAGCAGGGCTGAAGCTCTCATGTTAAACACACACTGATCTATGGACACGTTCATGTGTTTCTAACAGAACCAGGCTGTTATCAGCTGCACTAACATGATGTCACACACACTGAATGTAACAGTGACATCATCACACAATCAGCTGTGATTGTTTCACTGTCATCAAACTAGTCAACAGGAAGTAGAATCAATAGAAACAATCATTTACTGACAGCATGTCTGATGGAAATAAGTGCAGATTATGTATGAAGTATAACTGCACACAGTAACTGTGTTACAATAAGGACTTAACAGCGCCCTCTGCTGGAGTGTTTCAGTGCTGCGTTAACTAGAATACACCACCTCCTCCTCCTCCTCACACCACCTGCTACAGCTCTACTCTTCTATGACTACAGTCATCCACAGCACTGATGTGAGGTCACATGGTTCATATGTAAGGAGCACAGAGACGTCCTAGCAGCTGACCTCAGGTCAGTTTAATGACTGTGAGCAGCAGCTGTGTTCTTGTCACTGTGACAGGGAGACACTCTCAGACACAGCGCTCATGTCAGCTTGTTCTCATGCAGGAGGATCAGGAGCTCCATGTTTGTCTTCATGTTTGAATCATGATGTGTTTGTGCCATCAGAGTCTGTCATGAGTACTCAGGGTTTCACAGCAGCTCTTCTGGATGCTGACGAGGACTCCAACCTCATGTTTCACCTCTCTGAGCTTCTGATGTCTGTGAACACTCGTGTTTCTTCTCTGGGCTCATCTGGACAAAAACACCTTTCTGTGTTTGGCTCCAGCCTCATTGTGACTGACAGGAAGTGTGTTATCCATGAGCTTCTTTGTTTCCTGCTGTGTTTCCTGTCTGTGGACAAACACGAGTGTTTCAGCTGAGGACTTGGTTCCTTCCACCTGTCCATACAGGACATCACGCTGTCTTTTGTTTGATTTTTCTGACTCACGTATTATGAACTAAACGTATCCTGATACACACAGAGATGGATGAGCAGAGGTCACATGATGAAAGAACAAACATGGAGTCTTTGATTTATTTAGATATTTATTGATGAATGCAAACAAACCCTGACACTGAACCATCGTCCAGCAGAACAAACCTGATCACATGACCTGCTGACCCAAACAGTGAAAAGCTCCATGGCAACAACAACAAACAGCCTCACATATGTTAACAGAGGCTGTTAGAAGCAAAGAGTCTTTAGAGTCTTTCTCCTGTTTGTACACAGATCTCTGCACATCTTCATCACAGTTACTCACAGACGTGCAGAGTGTGTGGATATCAAAGCTAAGTTTCCACCATGTTTGTAGTCTGTACTGGGACTCATGGAGCATCTCTCTATGAGCACTCAGTGCTTTAAACAGTGAGTCCCAGTTTAACCAGCAGCCTTCACACCACACATCACACAGACATGGAAACTTCAAACCCTCAGACTGAAGTCACTGGCAGCCTCTGGCACCAGCGACTGCGCTAACAAACACACAGCAAACAGTGAAGGTTTGTAGAGAGAGCTGGTTGGGTAATACCAAGTATGCAGCGGAGGAGGCGGGATTACATTACTAGATGATTAAACATGAAACTATTTTGCTGATAATAATTGAAATGACAAAAGAAAATCGAGATAATTCATAATTTTATAAACTGGAATGATGAAATTATACTGGCTGGATCTGATTATTGGGGGGTCGTGACCCCCGTAACCCCCCTGGAAATGACGCGCCTGGTCCTGAGGTCAAATCCACCATCTTTGTTTCAGTGCTTCATGTTCTCCCGTGTTTGTGTGCGTCCTCTCCGGTACTCCGGCTTCCTCCCACAGTCCAAACACATGCAGTTAGTGGGGTCAGGTTAACTGTGAGTGGTTGTGTCTCTCTCTGTGTTATTCCACCTTAATAAAGGTCTATTATGGTGTTCCACAGGGTTCAGTGCTAGGACCAATTCTATTTACATTATACATGCTTCCCCTAGGCAGCATCATTAGAAGGCATAGCATAAATTTTCACTGCTATGCAGACGACACGCAGCTCTATCTAATTCACATCAAACTGAGGTTATTGTACTCGGCCCTGAAAATCTTAGAAATATGGTATCTAACCAGATTCTTACTCTGGATGGCATTACCTTGGCCTCCAGTAATGCTGTGAGGAACCTTGGAGTCATTTTTGACCAGGACATGTCCTTCAATGCACATATTAAACAAATATGTAAGACTGCTTTCTTCCATTTGCGCAACATCTCTAAAATTAGAAATATCCTGTCTCAGAGTGATGCTGAAAAACTAGTTCATGCATTTATTACTTCCAGGCTAGACTACTGTAATTCATTATTATCAGGATGTCCTAAAAACTAGCTGAAAAGCCTTCAGCTAATCCAAAACGCTGCAGCAAGAGTCCTGACAGGGACTAGAAAGAGAGAGCATATTTCTCCTGTTTTGGCTTCCCTTCACTGGCTTCCTGTTAAATCCAGAATTGAATTCAAAATCCTGCTCCTCACTTACAAGGTCTTAAATAATCAGGCCCCATCTTATCTTAATGACGTTGTAGTACCATATCACCCTATTAGAGCACTTCGCTCTCACTCTGCAGGCCTACTTGTTGTTCCTAGAGTATTTAAAAGTAGAATGGGAGGCAGAGCCTTCAGTTTTCAGGCCCCTCTTCTGTGGAACCAGCTTCCAGTTTGGATTCGGGAGACAGACACTATCTCTACTTTCAAGATTAGGCTTAAAACTTTCCTTTTTGCTAAAGCATATAGTTAGGGCTGGACCAGGTGACCCTGAATCCTCCCTTAGTTATGCTGCAATAGACGTAGGCTGCCGGGGATTCCCATGATGCATTGAGTTTTTCCTTTCCAGTCACCTTTCTCACTCACTATGTGTTAATAGACCTTTTTCCTTCTCACTGTCGCCAAAGTGCTTGCTCATAGGGGGTCATATGATATGATTGTTGGGTTTTTCTCTGTATCTATTATTGTACGATCTACTGTACAATATAAAGCGCCTTGAGGCGACTTTTGTTGTGATTTGGCGCTATATAAATAAAATTGAATTGAATTGAATTGAATTGAATTACATGACTTCCTGTTAGCATTAAGTGCTTCTGTAGGACTGATGTCATTTTCATGGTTGGATCATTTAAATGAAGCTGGACTCAGATGCAGTAAATAAGTTGATTGATCATTAATGAATAAAGCTGGTCAAATCCATCACGTGGACACATGTGATTGTGTAGTATTGATCCCAATGCTGGTATTAGTCCTGGATCAATAACACTGGATGGATGCGTTCAGCATGGAGCCCTGAGCTGTGTTACAGACAAACATGAAACTGACAGATCTGTGTCATTCACAGTCTGTAACACTTCTAAACAACAGAGGCTGACCCAAGTGCCTCAGAGCCAGGCACGCTCACATCACAGCTCTCTAAATAAGTCAGTTTCAAAATACAATATTATTGTAGAAAAATACTTGGTTGCACTTGTTGTATACATACATTAAATTAAAGTCTATTGCGTTGATTAAGCATCATGAGGTGGTGGGTGAGGGGTGGTTCCCTCTTTGTTTGCTGGGAGTTGGCAACCCTATTATTTAGGTTGTTTAATATTTCTGCTAAGTACTGTTTACAATACCAGAATAGGGAGGATGGTGTTGGTTTAAGTTTATTAGATTGATACATATATACCAACAAGACAATGTTAATCACTGTCACAACAGAGTTTGTTGTCATTCAAAGGCTTTATAGCTTTTCCTATAATACCTGGTGGGCCAGTCTCTAGTCAAAATGCACCGGTCAATTTTTTGTCCCAGTCAAGCCCTGTTCACCAACAAAGTGATGTCATGAAAGCTGCACAAGGCACACGGGCTGCTCAGGATGCTTCTGTGGCTCAGGCAGCAATGTGGACTCCGTGGGTGGGTGGATCAGGAGGCTTCACTGGATTCACAACCTCCTGGGGTCCGACCCCTGGACCTGCTTCCTGCTTCCTGGTTTTTAATGGTTCCTCTTTGGCACCATTAAAAACCAGGAAGCCCAAGGCTAAAACTGATCCTTGGTTTAATGACGCCACTCGGGCTGTGAAGAGGGAGTGTGGTAGAGCTGAAAGCAGATGGAAGAGGGACAAACTGCAGGTGTCTCTTCAAATCCTAAAGGACTGCTGGCGCCTCTATCAGGATACAGTCAAAGAGGCTAAAAAAAAAAATACTTCTCTAAGATCATTTCCTCCAACAGTCACAATCCACGTGTGTTATTTAAATCTATTGACTCAGTCTTAAATGCTCCACAAAGTGGCTGTTTGGAGGCCTCTCATAAACTGTCTAATGATTTTATGTGTTTTTTCATTGAGAAGGTTGCAACCACGCTGGCTCACATTTCTTCCCCTGAGTCTGACTCCTCTGTCTTGATCCCTTGCTCTGCTGTTTTTAACCGGTTTAAGCCTGTGACTCTTTCTTATTTAGAGGATGTGGTCGGCCACCTGAGGCCCTCTGCTTCCCCAAATGATCCTGTCCCACCACAATATTTTAAGGAGATTTTTCCTAGCATAGGCCAGGCTATTCTTACTGTTATAAACAGCAGTTTAATATCTGGTGTAGTCCCTGCTAATTTTAAGCAAAATTAAGTACAATCCTTGCTTAAGAAACCTGGACCACACTGTATTGGCTAACTACAGACCTATCTCCAAGTTGTGTTTTATGTCTAAAATCTTAGAGAAAATTGTACACTGCCAATTGATGGATTTTTTAAATGAGAATGGTATCCTGGAGGTCTTTCAATCAGGTTTTAAAAACTTTCATAGCACGGAGTCAGCACCAGGGTTTTAATAGTTTTGCAATTTTCATTAGTTTTGACTTCAGATTTTCAATTTTATATTAGTTTTAATTAGTTTTTACCAATTGTTTGCTAGTTTAGTTTAGTTTTTATTTTATTTTTTCAGTTTAGTTTTGATTAGTTTCAGTTATAGTTTTAGTTGTGTTTGCAATAATTAAGTGTAACAAAATCCCAGTTTCATCATATCAGTCATTCTCTTTTGCTTATCCTTGGGTATGTTGCTACTCCAGCTACCATAACCTGCACCCTGCACAGGTCGCCTGTCTGTCACAGGGCTAACACGCAGAGACAGACAACTCACATTCCCACCTATGGGTTCTTTAAATAAATAAATAAATTAGGGCAGATGAACAACCGTGGATACCAGGCAACTATAAAATGTATATATTGGCCGCAATGAGCCTATTAACTCTTGCAGCACCGGGTGTTCGTAATTTTGGTTCAAGTGAATTGATAAACCTTTTGAAGGCAATTGACTCACACAGTTATGTAGATATCCCAGTCCTGTTGTCTCGGGATGCATCACGCTGCCTTGCCTGGTGTTAGCTTCTGTTTCTGGGGATGAGGGTTGAGTGTACTCCCTTACCTTCTCAAGGTAAACTAGCTTAGCCTTCTTGTGTGAGCTTTTCAAGTGCACTTTAAGGTTTGTGGGATTTTTTTCCTTTTAGAAATGTCCCTCATAATTTGTCTCTTTCCACTACAAGACACTTGCTTTATCCAAAACACAGTCATATTCAAAGTAATCCCAAATTGGACTCTGGCGCTTTCTCCAGACTTTTCCTGACATGATTCTGCGTGGACGGAGCAGCAGCACAGACGACTCAACTAATGTACTGCCACCTGCTGGCATAATGAGACACAGCAAGAAAAAAACCTGGAAACTAAACTTCATTTTTACCCTTGACTATTGTATGACACGCACACATCAACGAAAACTAAACACATTTTTGCTCTAAATTCAGTTAATTTTAGTTAGTTTTGTGAACACTCATTACAGTTTTAGTTAGTTTTCCTTTTTTCGTTTTTATTTTCATTTCCGTTAACGAAATTGTTTTTTCACTTCTAGTTTTTTGTTTTCATTAGTTTTAGTTAACGATAATAACCTTGGTCAGCACTCTTAAAGGTTTTTAATGATATCCTCCTTACCTGTGACTCTGGTAATCATGTTGGTCTTGTCCTCCTTGACCTAACAGCTGCCTTTGATACTGTAGACCAGCGGTCCCCAACCCCCCGGCCTCGGACCGGTACCGGTCCGTGAGTCGTTTGGTACCGGGCCGCGAGAGTTGAGGCTCAGGTGAAAAATGTATGGTTTTCAGGGTTTTTATCGGTTTTCAGCGTTATTTTGTTATCGTTTTTATCGTTAACTCGGTTTTCCTGGGTCTTTTCACGTGTGGTATGAATAAATCTTCCTTTTTTTGGTACCGGTACTAGTTTTATTTTGTTGTATTTATCCGCAAAACCTTAAAGGCCGGTCCGTGAAAATATTGTCGGGCATAAGCCGGTCCGTGGCGCAAAAAGGGTTGGGGACCGCTGCTGTAGACCACAACATTTTACTGTCTCTGTGTTGCCCTTAAGGCATTTCTCTGAATAAATAGGTTCATAAGTTTGAAATAAATAATTCTAAAAAGATTTGTCATTAAAACATTGATATGTGTTGTTAAAATGAATAATTCATACTTTACATACGTTTTAGTTAAAAGGAAAATATCGCTAAAATGTATTTCCTGTTCTGGCGGCACACTTCCGGTTCCGGTCAAGCACTTCCGGTTTGGGTCAAACTGTGGGCGTTTATCAATATGCGTACTTGTGCGTACTTGCGTTCTCGTGTACTCGTGATACGTCATCAGTCGGAGACCAAGTACTGTTCCAATTCGAAGTACGCATCACGCCGAGAACGCGAAAAAGTCCCGGATGTGTTCTCGATCCGCCCATTTTATCGAGCATGCATCGGTGTAGACTTGGGACAGCTATATATCCTTCTCACTACTCAGGTTACAGAAACCCCAGCAGCTGTCTATAGTATTGAGTGTCCACTAGAATAGAAATAAAAGCGTTCTAACATCTCACCTGCTTGTTTTTATTAAGGTATGTACACGTATGTACATGTACACTATTTTTATTAATAGAGGTTTCACTACTGAGGTTAAAAATGATATATAAGTCACTTAGATCACTTCTAAATGTTAATGTTTGGTTTATTTCAGTGTTTTATTTGTTCCTGAGTAAACCGGTTTGGCTGTGATTAAAGTTAAGCTTCATAACATGTTACTCACAGTTAAATTAAGAGGGGACGGCAGTAAAAACTCCGGACCTGTGACATCATCACGTACGCTGGTGTTCAGTCCGTGCTCGTGTACTTGAGAATTGAGAAACGGCCCACGAGTCCGTGCTGGCGTTCTCGGCGGGTACGTACTCCCGTGCGTTCTCGGCGAGTACGTACTCACCGAGCACGCGAGTACGTACTCGCGTACTTGGGCATTGATAAACGGCCACTGTGGCTGTGTCCCAATTCAGGGTATGCACGCTTGTAGTACGCACACTACGCGTACTACGTATGGTGCGTACTACAAGTACGGGAAGTGCGGAAGTGAAAGGCTTGTGAAATGGGACGGTCTAGCCTTCATCGCGCTGTTCAGGTTGCCTAGCAACCATGATACTTTTTTTTTTTTTTTTTTTGTCTGTCCCATTTGGTTCTTAAGCCGTCAGAATTGTTGTCTGAAGACCAACAAGGATACCAAATGGATTTATTTTGCCAAATGGATCATCATGGCATTGCCGTATTGGTCCATTTGATCAAACTTTTTTGTTATTATTTATTTTATTTTCAGTTGTTACAGATGGGACAGACATGACTGGGGGATAGGAAAGGGAGAAAGAAAGAGAGGAAGGAAAAGAAAAACAGAAGGGAAAAGGGACAGTGAGAAAGGGCACTTATAAAGACAAAGAGAAAGAAAAAAAAAATCTCCTGGATCACCTGTTGAGAGAAAAAAAAGAGAAGACAAGCAAAAAAAACCAAACAAAAACAAAGCAACATACTAAACACAACACCATCACGTTAATCTAGCTGAGTGTGAACAGCAGTAAATACTAAATATTGAAAGTTGTTGTGCAACACGCAGGACAGACAGCGCACAATGTGCTTTGAAGTAGCAGCTAAGAAAGGTGTAGTTTATGTCTACGAACAGTGAACACCCGTGTGCACACCTGTGTGGATCAACGCGCTTGTATACAAAAGGTTTTCCCATGTAACGGTCTGCTAGAGGGTGTGGAGGCCCATAGCCCCGTCCCCCAGGGCATGAAGCAGGCATGGAGGAGATCCAGGCTCCAGACATCCAGAGGACCCAGAGTGCGAGAGCCCAAGGAGTACCACCGGAGGGGCATCCGTGCCACCTTCCTGGGAAGGGCTGAGGAGATCCCCAGACGAGGGGGTCACCCAGTAGCCACGGAGCAGAAGCCAGAGGGGGCTGCACCGGCGTGCCCGCCGGCTCTGCCGGCAGCCAGCTGTGCCAGAGTGAACCGAGTTGCAGGCCCCGAGGCCGGAGGCCCGAGGGCCCCCTTTGCCCCGGAAGAGGCCTGACCGAGCGACAGGTATCGGGCCCCGCCAAGTAGCCACCGGGAGTGAGCCGGTGCATACCTGAGCGCCCAGCCCCGGACACCAAGAACCACCAATGCACCAACCCCTGAGGGCATCAGCTACCAGCAGGGAGTGTGGTGAGGGGAGATAGGCCTCCACACTTGGAGGGCCTGGGAGTACCCAGGGAGGTGGAGTCTAAGACCAGACCTGACATATAGACACAGACAAACAGGCACATACAGACATAAACATGCTTTCCCACCCTCATGCACACATATACAAACACTCAGCACTCACCCAACGTAGGGATAGACATACATAGACATGTACACACAATCATACTCCCCAAACATACTCTATGCCCTGGGTCCAGGTACCCTCGCCCCCAGAGGGGGAAACGGCACCCAGACCCAAGAGATGTGACCCTTTCCCCTGGGGTGGAGGCAAGCAGACCGCCCCAGGCTCCGCAGCAGCAGGGAGGCCAATCGGACAGCCAACACCTCCTCCCAGCCCCCCGCCCCGATGGCTAGTAGAGAACGGGGGTGTGTGAAGACCCCATACCTCCCTCCTCCCGCTCATGTGTAGTGTTGCTGCGTGTTGTTCTAAAGTGCATTTAAAACAAGGGAGGGCATGGTGCTGCTGCCAGAGAGCAGCAGGTGTTAGCACGGCCCCTCCCGAGAACCCTCAATGTCTACATGGATTTAAAATTGAGAGGTGGGCACCGGCGCCAGAGGTAGGGTTGAATACACAGACCGTCCTCTGGACGCCGTTAACGTGATCACCCTCAAGGCCCTATATATATATATATATATATAGATGTGTGTGTGTGTGTGTTATGAGAGTGTGAATAATGTGGATGTCTAAGTTGTGAAATAAAATTGAGGCACAGGTGGCCAGAAGGGGACAGAGGGGGGGGGAATGCCTCCCCTGCACCCTGGTGACACACCCGCACCCCAAGGCCCTACCTGTGGTGGAGCGGGAAGAGGGAGGCAGCCGGGGATGGGGAGGAACAGAAGGGAGGGGCAAGATGCCCCTCCTTAGGGCCAGCTCCCCGGCTGACCCCAGTAGGCACCCCCGTCCTCTAGTACCCACCAAGGCAAGGGAGCCCAGGCCCATCCCGATCGGGGCCCACGGCAGCAGCACCGCTAAGCCCCACAGGACCTGGGGAAGCCCACCCCACCCCACCGCAGAGGAAACTATACCCACCCCAACATTCAATCATCTCCAGACTACACAAGACAACAGACACCCAGGTTAGGTTTATTCTCCACCTCTCCTGTGTCTCTCCCCCACCTGCAGAGTGGACTTCTGCAAGGATGGAACAACCTCCCTGCCAGTTGAAGAGTCCCCCAGTTAGGTCGATGCACCAGAGGCCCCCTGCGCCAGGGCTGAGCCCCCGTGCACCCACCGGCCCACAACCTCGGCGACACACCGACGAGGACCGAAGCCCCCAAGGCCCAGCCAGAGCCCCATCACGGAGACGAAGCACCCCCGAACCCCAAGCCCCCCCCGCCTGCCCCGGATCCACTCAGGGGCAGCCAGGCTACCAGGCCAGTAACCTACGTCCGCCAGTACAGACCATCCCCCGGCCCCGCTGCACGCAGCCACGAGGAGAACACCCTCTAAGAGCGACCAGAGCCACTCACCAGGTTATGACCACAACCCCCCGGGTTGTGCCCTCCAGGGATAACGTCTCTAGGGGTTCTCCTGGCGCCCTAAGCCCATCCCAACCTCCACATCAACCACAATAGCGAAGGCAGGACCAAACCATGACCCCCACCCCCACTAGGTGATGAAGCCGATCAAAGGAGCCCAAAGGGATTGATCAAATGTGGTGGCAGAGGCTGTATCAAGACTAATGTTAGATGGTTTTTATATTGATTAGAATTAAGATTATTTTTATTTTTCCAGTTAAGGAGGACTGTTTTCTTGGCAATGCATAGGGCTGTAAAAACAATGTGGGCTGTGTTTATTTCTGCAGTGACCTCATCCAAGTTGCTCAGCAAGCATACTAAAGGGGAGGCTGGAATGTTACATTTCAGACACTTTGATAAGTCTTCACATATCTCACGCCAAAACTTCTGCACTGGTGGACAGAACCAAAGGGCGTGGATGTAATTGTCTGGTGTATTGCCTTGACAGTGTGAGCAGTTGTTGGAAGATGTAAAGCCCATCTTGAACATCCGATGACCTGTATAGTGCACTCTATGTAGTATTTTGTATTGTATTAATTGCAGACTGGGATTTTTAATCAATTTAAAGGTTTTTAAGCATACCTGAGACCAGAAGTTTTGGTCTAAGCTTACTGATAAATCTGCTTCCCACTTTGCAATAGGAAGGGATATTGATTCATCCATTTTAGAAAGTGTTCTGTATATTTTAGATAATAATTTGGGGGATTTAAGAGTACGAAAGTGTACCGCACTTGGTGGTGTTTGTAATTCAGCTTGACTGAGGTTAAATCTCTTTTTTACTATGGATTTAATTTGTTGATATTCTAAAAATCTTTTCTTGTTGATCCCATATTGTGTAACTAGTCTGTCAAATGGAATAAATTCTGTTCCCTCTAATATATGTTCTAAGTATTTAATTCCTTTACAACTCCATTCTGGAAAATTAATCATATTATTGTTTTGTAATATGTCAGGGTTATTCCAGATAGGTGTACGTTTGCATGGGATTCATGAGGACGCTGTCATTTTTAGAAACTCCCACCATGCTGTCAGAGAAGAGCTGATGTTGATGCTTTTAAAGCATTCATGTCTTTTGATGTTTGAGCTGATAAATAGTAGGTCTGAAATTTCTAGATTATTACATAGTGCCTGTTCTACATCTAGCCAGGGCTCATCTAAGAAGCTGTGTTTAAACCATCTAGAGATGAACTGAAGCCTGTTGGCTAAAAAATAGTGATTAAAGTTCGGCAGATCTAATCCTCCTTTATCCTTGGTCCTTTGTAATGTTTTTAAGCTGATACGTGGGGGTTTGTCTTTCCAAAGGAATTTAGAAATACATGAGTCTAGAGATCTGAACCAATCTTGTGATGGCTTATTTGGGATCATTGAAAACAAATAGTTTATTTTTGGCAAGACCATCATTTTTATAGCGGCAACCCTTCCCATGAGTGATATGGGTAAAGATTTCCATCTAGCCAGATCGCTTTCTACTGTCTTTAAAAGCGGGATGTGGTTTAATTTAGTTAATTCTGAAAGCTTAGGAGAGACATTAATACCTAAATATTTTATATTTCCAGATTGCAGTGGTGTAGGAGAAGAATTATGGAAGGAGCAATTAATCGGAAGAACTGTAGATTTTGACCAGTTGATTGAATAATCTGAGACTCTTGAAAAAGAATTTATCAATTCAATCACCCCAGAGATATTGGTTTGTGAGTTTTGGAGAAAAAGTAACACATCATCTGCATAAAGGCTGATTTTATGTTCTACATTCTTGCATTTTATGCCCTTAATTACTGAATTCTGTCTAATTGCTGCTGCTAGTGGCTCAATAAAAATTGCAAACAGTGAAGGGGAGAGTGGGCATCCCTGCCTGGTGCCCCTCAGGAGACAGAAGCTGGAGGATGTTTGATCATTTGTTCTGACACAAGCTGTTGGGGAATTATATAATATTTTTAACCAGTTTATGAAAGAGGTTCCAAAACCAAATTTGTGTAAAGTTGCAAATAGAAATTTCCAGTTAACTCTGTCAAATGCTTTTTCTGCATCAAGAGACAATATTATGGTTTCAATGTTTTTGCTGCATGAGTAGTCTGTTAAATTAAGTAATCTACGTGTATTTGTTGATGAGTGCCTACCTTTTATGAAGCCAGTTTGGTCAGGATGAATTAAGAGGGGGGTTATTTTCTCTAATCTCTTTGAGAGAGCTTTGCAGATTATTTTAAGGTCTACATTTATAAGGGATATTGGACGATAGCTTGAGGGATATACAGGGTCTTTGCCTGGTTTTAGTAAGAGACTGATATTTGCAGAGTTCATATTTGGTGGTAGTCTGCCATTTTCTTTGATTTCCTGCAACATTCTGTGAAAAACTGGTGCTAGAATCGTCCAGAATTCTTTGTAGAATTCTGCAGGAAAGCCGTCTGGACCTGGAGCCTTATTATTGGGCATACTTATCAGGGCTTCCTGGAGTTCACCTGGCATCAGTGGTGAATCCAGTGCCATTGCTTGGGTGTCTAATAATTTTGGAAGAGTTATGTTGTCCAGAAACTGATCAATTTCGTTTTTAGATGGGTTTATTTGTGGTGTATATAAAGTTTCATAGAAATCCCTAAAAATTTTGTTTATTTTTTTAAGATCATATATTGTATTCCCAGATAAATCTTTAACAGCACATATAGTTGTTTTTTCTTTATTGATTTTTAACTGGTTAGCAAGAAATTGTCCGGATTTGTTACCATGTTCATAATTTTGCAGGCGACGTCTTTGTACTAAGAATTTAGTCTTTTTATTAATAATTTCATTTAATTCTAGTTTTGTTTTGCGTAAATTGTTTAATATTTCTTGATCTTGGTGTGATACATAGGCTTTTTCTAAGGATTTGATGTTTTTTTCCAGTTCTTGAATATTTTTGTTTTCTTCTTTCTTCTTATGTGATGAGAAAGAGATTATTTTACCTCTGTTAAGGTTCAAATGTTGAGAGAGGAATCCATAAATAACCACAGATCCGGTCCGGTGTGCAATTAGACAGCATTTTAATGAACACATGTGTGAGTTCAACAACCCAATCAGTGTTGAACTGTCTTTACCATATTCAGACAACTATTTTATAGGGTTAAGATAGTACAGCCCCCTTTCCTGTTACTAGGCAGATTTAAACAAAGCATACGTCAGCCTAAACCACAACGACTTTTAACATAGAACATCATCTTCCTGTCGACGGCTGATGCTTCCTGTCTCCATCCTCGCTGTCGCTTATCTCTGGGACATCTGGTGTTCCTGGAACAGACTAACACGTACACCTCGACTTTACAGCCATAGCAAAACGTATTTCAACTCTTGCCTACTAAATGAGTCTCTCTAATTTGTGTGTGCGTACACGTGCGGGGGCGCGTGCATGCTGTGTACTGCGTATGTGTCATGACCTCTCCTGCACCCCAGCTTCACCTCACACCTCTGTCATAGCCAGACATAAGGCCTGAGCTCCTACTGAGCTGAACTATGAGTGACTCCTATACTAAAGGTCACACTCAAATGATGATAACATAAATGAACCTTAAAACTTACTTAAAAGGATATAAGTGATAAATGATACAAACTTAACTCTTAGCTCTAAAGGATATGAGGATATAAGGATATAACTCCAGGCATATGTCATGTAAGCAGGTGTGTTGCAATTCCTTTCAGAGCTCCTGTTCTCCTCACCTTGTATTGGCTGATCATTAACGCCCGCCAAGAGTTTCTGACCTTCACTTGACCAGGAGCCACAGCTCTTTAATAAGCTCAAATGCAATCATGTATAAAAGATTAAAATCATCTTCATAACACAGGTTTTTCTTCTCCGTTCTGCCAATATGTTTGCTCCTCCTAATATAGTCTAAAAGCAACCCTAAGCAAAACAATTTGAACTTTCCCCTATCAGTGATCCCTCTAAGTATGTGTGTGTGGTTACGTGTATGTCCGAACCAAAACTATGTATGTGTACTCTGTTTTAATCAAAAGCCTCTACTAAAAGCTTAATACAGTTTCCTGTCCCACTCACAGTACTTGCATTCAGAGTCTGCTTTCAGTTTCACTTCTGCAAAAGCATGTAACTTCCTGTCCCTGCAGTCTACACAGAAACATTCAAGATTATCGAAGCATTAGAAAAGCATTTAAAATTATAGACTCAACTCAACAGTTTAAAGTGGTTCTTGCTGGACTTGTAATAAAGACTAATTAATACCAATATATTTGAACATCTGAATGCATCTGAATGCACCATCACTATTAATACTGAAATGATAATGATGATTATAAAAATAGCAGCAAATAATAGCAGTAAAATATTTCTATTCTCAATACCTCTCATCACGGCTTTCCCTGGTTCCCAGAGGACAGATGCTGATGTTCCAGGAATGTCATTAAAGTCTAAATATGAAGTCCATTCTTTTTTAAAGTATTTGATAAACTCTTCATCTTTGAGCAGCGATGTATTAGATCTCCAGTTTTTACTTGGTGTGGTATTATTCTTCTGCATTAGTGTTAAAGATACAGGAGCATGATCGCTGACAGCTATAGGATGAATCTCAGTGTCTGAAATGTCACTCAGCAGTGAGCTGCTAACCAAAAAATAATCCAGACGAGAGTAGGAGTGATGAACATGTGAGAAGAAAGAATATTCCTTACTGTTAGGGTGGAGGGAGCGCCATGCATCGCAAAGACCAAAGTCGCTCATATACTGTTTGATTATATTTGTGGACTGCCAATTACGCTGAGTTCCTGTTGTATTGAGCCTATCCATTTCTTCATTTAGTCCCAGGTTGAGGTCTCCCCCAAGAACAATTGTGCAATCTAGGTGTTCGGAGAGTGCACTAAAAAAACCGTGGAAGAATGAGGGGTCATCAACATTCGGACCATATATACTTACAATACCTAGCTTTTGGTTAAGTATAGATAGTTTGACTATTAGGAATCTGCCCTCTGGATCTATAACTGTATCGAGTACTGTGAAATTAATATTTTTATGTATTAGAATTGCTACTCCTCTTTGTCTAGAATTATAACAGGCTGAGAACACATTAGGAAACTCAGGTGTTTTAAGTTTATTCAGACCTGTGACAGGCATGTGGGTTTCTTGTAATAAAACAACGTCTGCCTGTAGTTTTTTAAGTTGGTTAAGTATTTTTAACCTTTTTTCCCTAGAGCCAGCTCCATGCACATTCCATGAGACAAACCTTAGCGTGCCCATAGTTGTGTGTTTGTGGCTAATGACATATGCTGTGTGTCTTGCTTAGACGGGTGAGGAAAATGGAAACACATCATTTTTTTTTTTTTTTTTTTTTTTTTTTTTTTTTTGTAAATAGAGAGAAGAAAATGCGCAGCGTGAAGCTCCATAGGTCTGACTATGTGTGTGCATAATAACTAAAATGAGCAAATGTGTGCGTGTGTGTCCTATATCTGTGTGCACTGTGTGGCTGTTGTAAATGTGTTGCCTTTAAACGCATGTGTGTGCGTGATCGTGCAGAGTGAGCATGTAGAAATAGACAGTGTCCTTTGTGGATGGATAGGGAAACAGGTGATCGACATAGTGAAAGAAAAGAGAAGCAAGGAAACCAAAGAGCAAGGTGAGCGACAAGAGAGAGAGAGGGAAAAAGAAATAAAAACGGAAACATTCCAATTAAAGCATTGGCGGAGAGTGACGGTAACGTTATACTAAATTAGCAAACTGATATTACATAGTTAAGCAAAAGTTAATACAAGAGAGTGAGTGAAGAGAATAGCGCAGCGGATTCTTATCTGGTGTGCGGTCAATACAGCCATGGAGTGATGCCGGGGTCGCGGTAGAGCTGTCCGTCCACGTAGAGCCGGTCCACGGCGATGACAGCCCGGGAGCCTTTCTGAATAAAACTACGTCGGACTGGGAACAGGACCCTGCGTCATTCCAGAATCTCTCTGGGGAACTGGTCGTTCACGCTGAAGTCCGTTCCTTTCAGCTCTCTGCCGCGACTCTTCACCTGCTCCTTCTGCTTAAAGTGGCCGAATTTGGCCACAATAGGACGCGGTCTCCCGCTTCCTGTCTTCGGAGCCCCGATGCGATGCACTCTTTCAAACCCTATGTTTTTCACCGTGTCCTCCGGCAGCTTCAGGTGGATTTTAATGAAGCTTCTCACGGTCGTTTCCGGGTCCTCTCCGGCAGACTCTGGAATACCAGAAAACACAAGATTATCTCTCATGCTACGGGCTTGTAAATCCATAACGGTCTCTTTTATTTTTTTATTTTCTAAGTTTAATTGGGTCACATTTTCGGTTAGAGATTTGACCGAGTCCCGTAGCGTGGCGTTTTCTTCAGCAAGTGTTTCCACCTGCTTCTGGCTGAACTCCAGGGATTCTTTTAGAGATTGAAATTCCCGGTGTAAGATCTCCACCAGGGACAGCCTCGCATCAAAACTGGACAATCGCTTATCGATTGACTCCAGGATGTCGACGATATCTTTGCCGGCAGGCGATGTTGTGCCGGGGGAGTCTGCCGGGTGATATCTTTTAGATGATGGCGTCTCAGTTTTGGCCGGGGAAGACACGCTCTGGGCCTTCTTCATTACTAAATCTTCGAAGCACCGGTCGATGTATTCTTGGAGAGCGTCTAAACTCTCCTCGTTGTTCTCCAGGGTGTTCGAGATGATAGGGCAGATGTTGTTAGTTATATGACAGTTGGTTAGTTTATTTGACAATACTGAAGATTAAAGAAACTTTGTTAAATTCTAGGCTACCATTCGTTTGTTTTGTTTTTTTCCGCCAAATCTCCGGCGTCTGACGTCACCTACAACATGGGTCCTTACCTTACCGCCGTCACTTCAACCATGATACTAACCGCGAGAAACGTGTCATACAGCATTGTGTGACAGAAATGAAGGAGAAAAAAAATGTTCTGTTGGTCCTTCCTTTTTTTCATGACATCACTTTGATTAGTTGAGACCACAGGACTGATAGTTGGGCTTCATTTCTGTACTGAACAGTCATGTCAAGATTAGTAAATAATAATTAGCTAATGTTGTTCATGAGACTAAAGTCATCTCACTGTGGTAATGTTAATATAATATTGACAATATTATATGTATTGTCAGATTATATATATATATATATATATACAGTGGCTTGCAAAAGTATTCGGCCCCCTTGAACTTTTCCACATTTTGTCACATTACAGCCACAAACATGAATCAATTTTATTGGAATTCCACGTGAAAGACCAATACACAGTGGTGTACACGTGAGAAGTGGAACGAAAATCATACATGATTCCAAACATTTTTTACAAATAAATAACTGAAAAGTGGGGTGTGCGTAATTATTCAGCCCCCTGAGTCAATACTTTGTAGAACCACCTTTTGCTGCAATTACAGCTGCCAGTCTTTTAGGGTATGTCTCTACCAGCTTTGCACATCTACAGACTGAAATCCTTGCCCATTCTTCTTTGCAAAACAGCTCCAGCTCAGTCAGATTAGATGGACAGCGTTTGTGAACAGCAGTTTTCAGATCTTGCCACAGATTCTCGATTGGATTTAGATCTGGACTTTGACTGGGCCATTCTAACACATGGATATGTTTTGATTTAAACCATTCCATTGTTGTCCTGGCTTTATGTTTAGGGTCGTTGTCCTGCTGGAAGGTGAACCTCCGCCCCAGTCTCAAGTCTTTTGCAGACTCCAAGACGTTTTCTTCCAAGATTGCCCTGTATTTGGCTCCATCCATCTCCCCATCAACTCTGACCAGCTTCCCTGTCCCTGCTGAAGAGAAGCACCCCCAGAGCATGATGCTGCCACCACCATATTTGACAGTGGGGATGGTGTGTTCAGAGTGATGTGCAGTGTTACTTTTCCGCCACACATAGCGTTTTGCATTTTGGCCAAAAAGTTCCATTTTGGTCTCATCTGACCAGAGCACCTTCTTCCACATGTTTGCTGTGTCCCCCACATGGCTTGTGGCAAACTGCAAACGGGACTTCTTATGGTTTTCTGTTAACAATGGCTTTCTTCTTGCCGCTCTTCCATAAAGGCCAACTTTGTGCAGCGCACGACTAATAGTTGTCCTATGGACAGATTCCCCCACCTGAGCTGTAGATCTCTGCAGCTCGTCCAGAGTCACCATGGGCCTCTTGGCTGCATTTCTGATCAGTGCTCTCCTTGTTCGGCCTGTGAGTTTAGGTGGACGGCCTTGTCTTGGTAGGTTTACAGTTGTGCCATACTCCTTCCATTTCTGAATGATCGCTTGAACAGTGCTCCGTGGGATGTTCAAGGCTTGGGAAATCTTTTTGTAGCCTAAGCCCGCTTTAAATTTCTCAATAACTTTATCCCTGACCTGTCTGGTGTGTTCTTTGGACTTCATGGTGTTGTTGCTCCCAATATTCTCTTAGACAACCTCAAAGGCCGTCACAGGGCAGCTGTGGAGCTGTTTTGCAAAGAAGAATGGGCAAGGATTTCAGTCTGTAGATGTGCAAAGCTGGTAGAGACATACCCTAAAAGACTGGCAGCTGTAATTGCAGCAAAAGGTGGTTCTACAAAGTATTGACTCAGGGGGCTGAATAATTACGCACACCCCACTTTTCAGTTATTTATTTGTAAAAAATGTTTGGAATCATGTATGATTTTCGTTCCACTTCTCACGTGTACACCACTGTGTATTGGTCTTTCACGTGGAATTCCAATAAAATTGATTCATGTTTGTGGCTGTAATGTGACAAAATGTGGAAAAGTTCAAGGGGGCCGAATACTTTTGCAAGCCACTGTATGAGCTTGAACTCTGGGTCAAAGATGCAAGTAGCAGTTATTTATATTTCATTTCACCTTAAATCGTCACTCAAAGACAAGTATCTCTGACAGTATATATACAGATGTATTATATATGAGACAAATATTGTTCGTTTAATATGTTGGCATTATTACATTTGGCTCAATGCTTACATATATGTGTAAAAAGAAAATGTACGAGCTGTGATAACTGTTTCTGATAGAATGAAGATCAGACTGATATATTAAATATTCCATTATTGGGTGAGAAAATCAGACCATGTCATAACTGCTTTAAGTCATACAGAATAGATATCAGAGCCTTAAACAGGCTGACTTCTGCTAAATGGGTCAAACTGGGCAGAAAGTATACAAACACATAACATCCTTATAGGATATGATGTAACACTATAGATCAACTTACCTCAGAATATAAAAAGCATATAAACAATTACAGCAATATGATGCAACAAACACAGCAGTACTACTAATCCAAAATACTCAAAGCTTCATAGAACTGAAACAAACATTTATTTTTAGCTCCATTCTGCTGCTGATACATACTTTATGTTTCTGAATATTAAACTTGTTGCTGCCTTTCATAGTGTGTAACTTGAAGGCCCTGAGTACTTTCTCCCACACTGAAAACACTGGGATGATCAAATTATTTGAACATTACCTAATTAGACTGATTCAGGACAGACAATTAGTGATGTTAAACTTTCCTAGCAGTCCTTCACAAACAGGGAACAGTCTGTCTATTCTCTCCATCTGTCAGCTGCTGCTGGCTCTTCCTCCTCCTCTTCCTCACACACTGCTGATTGTCCTGGTGGATCATCAGGGGTGCAAAGCCTCACAGATGATGTGCAGCAGTGGGTCCCTCAGTCTGTCCTCACTCTGGACACTTGCAGTCGTCACACATGGAAATCAAATGTGCGATAAGCTGCAGGATTCAAACACAAGTGTAACTTATAAATACATGTTCATACTTTTATTCCACAATCAGAGAGAAAGAAACAGAGAGAGAGTGCAGGACAGACAGACAGGTGACAGTCTCAGGTGTACACACTGCTACAAAACAGCACAAGAGAAGGAGGATTTAGTGTTTGTGTTATTACGAGTGCTAAACAAGAAGAGTTCCCAGATGGTCCAGTGGACACATGTGTGACTCCTGTGATTAAAGCATCTTTCTTTCAGCTTGACGAGTGAACCGTCAGCTCGTTCAAACACACGTTAAAGTCCGTTTGGCTCGACACCACCGAACAGAGGCAGAGATATAACATAGCTAACATTAACAGTGCAGTGAATCCTGCTTGTGCCGTGATATTCAGGACTGCACACCGAGCAGCATCACTGACTTTCAGCTCGTTGTGTTTGTGGATTTATGACTGACTTTAATTATCCATAAAATCATCACATTCTCTGTAAGATTAAGGTCAGCTATATATATATTTAGAAGTAGAGGCTTTAAAACCAAGCTGACGCTGGAAGTACAAACATCACTAATGTCACATAACTTTGCCGACATGTGGCCAACAGTAATGTTTTAATGTTCTTAAACATTCGCACATAAATAAGTGACATAATATTCAGTACTTACTTTTGACAGTTCACTCTTCGGCCGCTCCCTTCTGCCGTATTTTGCGGCAAAATTATCCACACCCACCGCTGCGCTATGAATTGTGGGATATATTTCAATTTCAATTTCAATTTTATTTCTATAGCACATTTAAAAGTCACGAGTACAACAAAGTGCTTCACAGATGAGCCGCATTTGCGGGTTACAGCAATAAAAGAGCAGAAAATACAATTGACAGCAAAGAAATACAATTATAGAATGGTGACGTGACAGCAAGCATGAACCAGGGAGAGGTTAAAACTAAGTTGTTTGGAAGGCAAGCTTAAACAGATGGGTTTTTAACCGTGATTTGAAGGATTGGATAGATTCCGACGCACGGACATCAAACGGCAAGCTGTTCCAGAGTTTTGGTGCGGCAAAAGCAAAAGCACGATCCCCCTTAGTCTTCAGTCGAGACATTGGTTGCATTAAGAGCCCCTGGTTAGAGGATCTGAGTGCTCTCGTGGGGACGTATAGATTAAGGAGGTCGATCAAATAACTGGGTGCCAGGTTATTTAAAATTTTAAAAGTGTATAAAAGAATTTTAAAAACGATACGGTATTTGACAGGGAGCCAATGAAGGTTGGCAAGGATGGGTGTGATATGGTCATGTCTTCTGGTGCCGCTTAGAAGGCGTGCTGCGGCGTTCTGGACTAACTGCAGGCGTTGGATAAGGGAAAGATGGAGACCTAAATAAAGAGAGTTACAGTAGTCCAGTCTTGAAGTTATGAAAGCATGAATGAGCTTTTCAAGGTCATTGTGTCGTAGGTAGGGCATTGCCTTAGAAATTTGGCGCAGTTGGTAGAAGCTGGTTTTCACCACTGCAGCCACTTGCTTATCTAATTTAAGGGAACTATCCAGCACTACTCCAAGGTTTCTGACAGTAGACGATAGATGACTGGCATAGGATCCTAAGGTCTCCGATAGCTGATTCAAAGGCATGTGACTGTCAAAGGTGATAATTTCTGTTTTGTTTTCATTAAGAGTGAGGGAGTTGTGCAGTAGCCAGTCTCTAACATCACACAGACAGTTGAGTAATGGCAATAGCGGGGACTGAAGATCCAAATCCAGTGGAAAGTAGATTTGGGTATCATCCGCATAACAATGGAAAGAAATATTATGATTTCTGAAAATTTGTCCCAGGGGTAGCAAATATAAAGAGAACAGCGTAGGACTTAACACAGACCCCTGGGGCACACCACAACGGAGGGGTGCGGAG
Source organism: Pelmatolapia mariae (assembly GCF_036321145.2). Taxonomy (NCBI): domain Eukaryota; kingdom Metazoa; phylum Chordata; class Actinopteri; order Cichliformes; family Cichlidae; genus Pelmatolapia; species Pelmatolapia mariae. The sequence goes on from NC_086229.1 coordinate 12,286,933, forward strand.
GGGGAGGAATGATTCCCCATAGAGACAGAGAATGACCTCTCAGTTAAGTATGATTTAAACCATGCAAGTACTTTGCCTTTAAGGCCAACTACATGTTCAAGCCTTGAAAGGAGGATGTCGTGATCAACCGTATCGAAGGCAGAGGACAGGTCTAAAAGAACTAAAACCACAGGACGCCCCGTATCAACAGTTACGAGGAGGTCATTAAAAACTCTCAGTAGGGCTGTCTCGGTACTGTGGTGAGGTTTAAAACCAGACTGGAATTTTTCATTGATTCCATTTGCCTCTAAGAAGGATTGCAGTTGCTTAAGAACAATTTTCTCTAGGACTTTAGCCATAAAAAGAAGTTTAGAAACCGGCCTATAGTTTGAGAGGACATTAGGATCAAGATTACTTTTCTTGATAACAGGTTGGATGACTGCATGTTTGAACACAGCAGGAAAGCAGCCTGATAAGAGTGATGAATTCATTAAAAGTGTGATGCAGGGTCCTATAGTGTTCAGGGCATTTTTAATAATGCGAGAGGGAAGCACATCGTGACGTGAGTTAGAGTTTTTCGTTTGACCTATTATTTCCTTAAGAGTTAGAAAGGATACAGGTTCAAACTGTTCTAAGACCGATGAGGGTTCAGATGTTGAAGATGTGTCTACAATGGGTAAATATGATGATCTTAATGCTGTGATTTTATCTAAAAAATAGTTTAAAAATTTCTCACATAGGGCTTGGGAGGTCTCAGTCTGAATGGCGGAAAGTGGACTTATCAACGAATTAAAAATGCTAAAAAGAACCTGTGGCTTATGACTATTAGTCGCAATGATCTCCGATAGAAAAGAGGCTTTTGCGGTTTTGACAGCCTTCTGATATTTCTTCAGGCAATTATGAAGAATGTCCAAGGAGATCTGAAGTTTGTCTTTCTTCCATCTCCTCTCGGCTTGGCGGCATTCACGTCTGAGAGTACGAGTGCAGTCATTCTGCCATGGTTGGCGAGACGGTTTACAGCGTTTAGTTTTTAAAGGAGCCACAGTGTCTAAAATAGAAGTACAAGTGGCAATGAAAGAGTTAACGAGTTCGTTAACCGGTGTAGCTGTATTACAGTTAGCATCGTAGAAGGCAGAGTTAGTCAGGGCCATAGAGAACTGGTCAATAGTCTCCAAGTTGATCATACGTATATTTTGCACAGGACCCTCATGCTTCAGCTCCATATTACACATGTTGACATTGAACAAAACCGGGAAATGGTCTGAGATCCCAGGGTTGTAAATGTCCGTGATGCAGATGTCCAGGCCATAGGACAGTACCAAGTCCAGCGTGTGGCCCTTAATATGGGTTGGTTTACTGACCCACTGGGTAAGGTTAAAAGAGTCTATAAGGGCAAGAAAGTCCTTGACCAGTGGATATTAAAATCACCAGTGATAAGAATACAGTCATAGCTTACAAAGAGATTTCCTAGAAAGTCAGCAAACTCGCAGATAAAATCCTTATTGAATTTTGGTGGACGATATACCACCGCACAGAGAGTCGGGGAGGAGCCGACCAGCTCAAGTAGTTGCACCTCAAAGCTAGAGAATATGGCAGAGGGAAGCTGACGCACACGGAATTTATTTTTAAAAACCGTGACTAGTCCTCCACCTCTGCCCGAGGTCCTAGGGGTGCTAACAAAAGCACATTCCGGTGGAAGAAATTCCGATAGGGAGACGGACTCATAGGAAGTCCCGCTCGGAAGAGAGAAAAAAGTCATTCAGGACGAAGGACTTGTTCGCCAGCGATCTGGTATTCAGCACAGCCATCTGGATCGTAGTCATCTCATTGTTGTTCGGAGCACGTCTCAGCAGACGTAAGTTGCTGTGGTTCACGCCACCACCACGAGCCCGCATCCAGCTTCTAGTCGGTAGATGATCGGCCGGTAACTCCGAGTGAGCAAGTTGTCCGACTTGGCGGATCCATCGATGGCGGAATAGTCTGATGGTGTGCTGGTCGTGGGAAGAAAATAAGCGTTGAAAGATATCCGAGATGGCATGGTAGTTGGTTATTCCATGTAATTTTAAATAGGCTTTGATGCGAGTCCGGATGCCACTCCGTTTTCCCCGTCGTCTGGGCCGTTTCTTAGCGGGGAGGAAAAAAGGCAAGCGGTGTACGCACGTAGTAGTGTGTGGGAAACGGAGTGTCATTTCCCAGTTTCCAGTACCGGTGTTCTGGTTGATGTTTCGGAGGTCGGGGATCCAACAGCGTTTGACGATCATAAACAATTAGTGTAGCAACATCCAGGAAAAAAATGGAAAATAAAATAGCCAACAACAGATAGAACCCGGGGAAGCGAAGACGGCTTGCCGTGCACACTGGCGCCATCTTGCTTTTTTGGGACCACGAAGCGTGCACCGGACCACGCTTGATATTTGGGGAAATCGACGGCGCATTTGGAGTATGCATTTGAAGTACACTTTGAATTGGGACAGCCGTCGTCGCGTGGCGGTGACGTATTCGCACTTGAAATGCGTACTTCAAGCGTGCATACCCTGAATTGGGACACAGCCTGTTTTTGTAATCAGATGCCATCTTCTCTGAATTATCAGGCTGGAACGCCGTAAGTTACTTTATATGACAGTTTATACAGATAGCTTTGGATATTAATGTATATTTTGCTAACATGAATGTTTTAGTGAGAGTAATGCACTTTATTGATGTAAACATGCTTCTACCTGTTGAGATGGAGTTTATTTTCTGTCATTTCAGTTTTCACCACATGTTCATGGAGACAATTAAACAAGCTTTAACTAAACTCCAGGGTCTTCATTTGTGGTTTAACTCGGTGTCACCAACATCCTCGTTGAAAACACTACAGTCTCGCTTGCACCATCTTGCAGGCATTCGTGGTACTGCTTTGAAATGGTTTAGGTCTTATCTTTGTGACAGAACTTTTAGTGTTAACTTTTTAGGGTATGAGTCTTCCTCTGCCACTTTTCAGTCTGGGGTCCCGCAGGGCTCAATTTTAGGGCTTCTGCTTTTTTCATTATATTTACAGGCCCTGGGAACCATCCTCAGAAGCCATGGAATATCCTTCCACTGCTATGCTGACGACTGTCAGATTTATCTGCCTCTGAAGCAGAAACAGGCCTTCTCTATTAAGCCACTTCTAGCATGTCTAGAAGACATTAAATCTTGGATGTCCGTAAACTTTCTAAGATGCAATTCCAGCAAAACTGAGGTGATTCTGTTTGATCCTAGTGGACCTTGTGAAGCCTCCGCCATTGATTTGGGACCCCTGGCAGAGTATTTTAAATCTGTTGTTACAAACCTGGGTTTTAAGATGGACAGTGATTTTAAATTAGACAGTCAAATTAGGACTACTGTCAAGTCCAGTTTTTATCATTTAACGCGCTTGGCAAAGATAAGACCTATTTCATCCAGGCTGTATTTTGAAACAGTAATCCATGCTTTTATTTCATGTCATTTAGATTACTGTAATGCACTATATTGTGGAGTTAGTCGGCATCGTCTCTCTCGTCTGCAGCTGGTCCACAATGCTGCTGCACGACTTTTAACCAGAACTCGTAAAAGAGAGCACATAACTCCCATCCTGCCTTCACTCCATTGGCTGCCTGTATATCTTAGAGTTCATTTTAAAATTCTAATGTTTGTGTTTAAATGTTTAAACGGTCTTGCCCCAACTTACCTCTCTGAGCTTCTGCATCCTTACACACCCCCCAGGTCTCTCAGGTCAGCTGACAAGCTGCTCCTGGATGTACCCAGGTCCAAGAGGAAGTTCAGAGGGGACAGGGCCTTCTCTATTGCTGCTCCTAATCTGTGGAACAATCTTTCCCAGCACATTAGAGAGGCCCCTTTACTGTCCACTTTTAAAACACGCCTTAAAACCCATTTTTACTCCTTGGCTTATGACACAGTCTGACCCTGATTTTACTGATTTTATTGTATTAAATGTAATTTTCATCATCATTTTTTTATACTATTATTGTTTTTGCTATTTGTGCTAATTTTATTATTTTAAATGTCATTTTCATAACCATTTTTATATTTTTTTTTAATTTATTTTATATTATTATTATTATTTTTTTCTTAGTTTTTAACGTGTTCAATGTATCACTTTTTGGCATTTCAAGTGTACAGCACTTTGTGTTCAGCTGGTGGCTGATCTGAAAGTGCTATATAAATAAATTGCCTGCTTGCTTGCTTGCTTGCTTGCCACAAGCTCAGCCTCTGGGGTAGGCCCCAGGGAGAGTTTCAGTCTGTGAAACAACCAGTTCAACAGCATCACACACAGTCTTAGGAGTCTTTTGAGTCAGCTCACTAAACACAGAGTCAACCTTAGCAGTATTAGCTGGCCGGTTTCCCGGTCAACTAATAGTGCCAAAACAATCATAGCCTGATGCAGAACCCCAACAAAGAAAGGCAGGTTCACAAAGACGCAGACTTGACACTGAGAGACAGACTGAAAGAATATAACACAAGAAACACAGCGAAGACAGTGACTTAAACTACAAACCAGAACAACAAATAACATCAACAGAATAAAACCAAGAATAACCAATAACCAGAAAATTGAAAATTGAACACAAAACGCTAGGTAATACCCAGCTCTTTGAAGCTGTGTTTTTTTTATTCCTCACTTCACCCATTTAAAACCATTGCATAATGTTGTGTCTGTTTGTGCAACTCGGCTGTTCATTCTGAGGCCGATGTTTCATTCTCTGATAGTTCAAAGACTGCTGAAATTAACTATCAATAAACTGTGTTGTCTGCCCTAGAGCCTGTAAAGATGTTTGTATTTATTTCTGAACCTGCCTTTCTTTGTTGGGGTTCTGCATCAGGCTATGATTGTTTTGGCACTATTAGTTGGCCGGGAAACCAGCCAGCTAATACTGCTAAGGTTGACTCTGTGTTTAGTGAGCTGACTCAAAAGACTCCTAAGACTGTGTGTGATGCTGTTGAACTGGTTATTTCACAGACTGAAACTCTCCCTGGGGCCTACCCCAGAGGCTGAGCTTGTGGCGTAAGCCAGTGTGGACCCCAGGAGGTTGTGAATCCAGTGAAGCCTCCTGATCCACACACCCACGGAGTCCACATTGCTGCCTGAGCCACAGAAGCATCCTGAGCAGCCCGTGTGCCTTGTGCAGCTTTCATGACATCACTTTGTTGGTGAACAGGGCTTGACTGGGACCAAAAATTGACCGGTGCATTCTGACTAGAGACTGGCCCACCAGGTATTATAGGAAAAGCTATAAAGCCTTTGAATGACAACAAACTCTGTTGTGACAGTGATTAACACTGTCTTGTTGGTATATATGTATCAATCTAATAAACTTAAACCAACACCATCCTCCCTATTCTGGTATTGTAAACAGTACTTAGCAGAAATATTAAACAACCTAAATAATAGGGTTGCCAACTCCCAGCAAACAAAGAGGGAACCACCCCTCACCCACCACCTCATGATGCTTAATCAACGCAATAGACTTTAATTTAATGTATGTATACAACAAGTGCAACCAAGTATTTTTCTACAATAATTAAATAGATCCAACATTTTTCTTCAACAGAATTGCAGACTGCACAGATGGTACCTTCCCACTGGAAAAAGTACTAGAACTTACTAGGGTATATATTTGACTTAATAGTTACTATGTACAATAATGGATTTCTATACATTTTACATCAGATGAAAACGTTTGTTGTAAGTTTGTTGTAAGATTCAGATAATTATTTATTAAAAGCTAGATATTTTAAATGAGAAGTATTTCTTTGTGCCCCCCTTTCCGCCTGGCAACACTTTGCTAGACCCGCCCCTGCACAGTTACCAGCTGTCAGCTACATAGAAAAGGATCCTGGTGTTATTTGTCTCTCAGAAACAGTTCATAACTTCCCTTCAACTCATTCATGTCACCTAAAAGGTAAACCTGTTTCTCCATCACCTGTTCAGCTCTGATGATTCAGTAAGGACATCTACTGGTTTCATCTTCATGTTTCTCTTTCACCACATATCCAAACCGATATCATGACCAGCAGTTTTACAGCTGTGGCTCCAGCAAACATCAGCTGATACTAGAAATTATTATTAATATTAATTTATGATTCGACAGTAAGGAAGACACTGGGAAAAAATGGAGTCCATGTGAGAGTTCAAGGAGAAAACCAATGTGTATCAAAAAGAACACAAAGACTCTTCTCTGTGGACTGGCGGGACAAGCAATTATAAAAGGTTATTTGGCTATTGTATTAGTTTGCCATGGTCTTAAAAAAATGTAGACTATCACCTTTAAATGAGAGGAAATTGGTTAGGGTGCTGAGAGGGTGCTGATCAAGAAAAAAAAAACTCCTGTTCTAAAATTGAAAACTTGAAGCTCAACTTGACTGTGATTTATTTGATTCGAAGAGATTTATCACTGCAGTCAACTTTCAGTTGTAAACAGAAACGAAGACTAGCTGGTAACATGTTCAGCAGGAAATTTTACATTTTTTTGCACTTGTTTTTACAGGAACACCCTGGGAATACTTTCAGAAACTGTTTCCCAGCACTCCCACAGACATACCTGGTGTCATAAACTATGTACATGATTTCACACACAATAGCTGCTTTATCCAGTTTTAAAGAAACAGTCTCAAATATTTATCTGTTAAAAATTGAGTCATTCACTAAAAATTGTTTTACATGCCAGATATAAAAGTAAACAGGTAAGACAGGTAAAAAATGAACAAAACAAACAAACAAACAAACAAAACCTGAAGATAAAGCAGATTTTAAATATGCACTGATAATGCATCAACTGATGAATATCCCCCTAATATTTACCTTTTGGAAGATTCAACAGTATGCAGGGATTTAAAGTGAAATAATGGCAAATTTCTGAAAACTGAATTTTGTGAGAGACATTATCACCCGTTTGTGTAAAAATGTCATTGTTCCATATAAAAATAGAATTGGTGGTATTAACAAATTTCAAAGTAGGAGTGTGTACTTCATGTCAGTAAGTTTTAGAGTTGTTAGTATTGGCCAACCCGTTCTCACTCCCGACGCGTAAAATACTGATGATTTGTCACGTCCCTTAACTTCTCATGCTGACGTTTTTATGCGACGCTGTGGGTTGTCAATTCATTCCGATATGAAGCCGCTCTCGGCGATCAGAGACGCTTCGAGCAGAGGCTCCAGCCATCTATTTACTCCAATAATAACCCCGTCACGGCGAAACGTGACGCCTTGAAGTACAATCTAACTGGAGAACCGGGGACCCTCTCCGCGAACGGGTTTTTCTTGCTAATTTAATGCTTTCTTTTAATGACATCGTTAACATTTCTCAACAAAAACACATGAAAGTAACACTGATAATTCAACAATAAAATCGCTTCATTTTCCAAAGTGATTCACGATCTGAAAGTGCGCAGATTTAACGTACATAATCCTTGGTTGGGTTTTTTATTTTTATTTCACACGTAAAACACATTTATAGTTTTATTCACCACTCCTGTTAGTTTTGGATGCGCTCGGCTCCAACCAATCAGACGCAACCGGTGTAAGCAAAGGATGATGGGAGAACGGAGAGACCCGTTTATAAGAATAAGAAAAGGAGGCGGAATTGATTGATTCAAATGCAGGTATGTAAAAAATACATATATTTAGAGTTAACAGCTTGATGTATGTTTCAAAGGGTTTTTTTCCACGAAAGCTTCAAACAAACAGAGGCGACTGATCTCGGAAACGATTTAATGCATTTAAAAATGGCTACAGCTACCGTCAGCATGCTTGCTAGGTAGAGGTAGAGTACGGTAACGACTACACGTGGCTAGTGCAGCATTAGCCATTTAATCCAACGATGATCATTAAATCTATTATAAACATTTAAGGACTTGTGTGTTGTAAAAGAGCCTCACATGGTGTGTAAAGCAGTTTTTGCGCTAATAGTTCTGCTAGCTCTTTACAAACCTATGATGCTAACGTTAATTGCTAACGTTAACCTGAGCGCTAAGCTTCAAGCTGCTGATGAACTCCGTCAAGACAAGCAGGTAACCTTCTTTTTTTTTTTTTTTTTTTTTTTTTTTTTGTAAATGTGATGTAGTGGAAACAAACGTTAAAGAGGGGACACACATGTCTAATTTATTGTACGTAGTAAACGTTATATTATTTGATATATTTATTATAAATTTTATATATCTGTATATATGTTTCAGTAAGTAAATATTCTTCTCTTTTTTTCCCCCATTTTCCGCAGATCAGCATCAATGTCCACGTGAAGAACCTAGTTATGTTGCCAGTGTCAACCCAACAAAAGGCCCTTTCACAATATATAAACGAAGGTATTCCTTTTTTAAAGTTTACTTTTATATTTGTTGTTATAGTTGAGTTAGGCAGGGCTTTTGTGCAGTCCTAAGAAACATACTGCCTAGAGTGTTTTTCACTTTGTGGAAGAGTTTCTTTATTTATTTATTTTTCTGTTAGTGTATGGAATTGAGGTGCTTCCTTAGGTTGTTGGAGGATGGAGAAGAGGACGCAGCCATGACTTGTGAGACGGCGTCTGAGTCAGCTACTACTCACTAGGAGATCAGAAACATGGTGTCCTTGCAAAAGTGGAAAGAGGCCAGGCCTTGTCTTATAGACAATATGTTAGCTACTCTGGATCCACTGTCACACCGTGTGTGTCAGTGTGGCAAACAAGTAGTTGTGAGGTGTCTGGACTGCCTTCCTCTTCCATTCCTTTGTGCTGACTGTGATATTGCAGTTCACACACGCTTTGTCCTGCACAACAGAGAGGCAGTAACAGGAGGGTTTTTGCAGCCTTCATCAGAGTTTCACAAGCCAATAGGTACGGTTTTTAATCCTATGCATTTCTTGCATGTTCTATGAGTGGGTGCTGTTATTGTATCATGTATTGTGTATCATTTAATTTCCAATTCTTTTTATATATATTGTGTGTTTTTAATGTTAGTTGGGCTGTTGGCTGTCCAAAGGCCAGACCATGTGTGTGACTGCCCAGCAGGTAACGTTGAGGTTTCACCCGGCGCAATTGTGGCTCTTGTAACCATAAATGGTAAGTTGCACTTTTGTCACACAGTACATACACAATAGATGTGTTTGCAGGTTTTAGTGCAAATTGTACATTGCTATCATCATTGTTTATTTATATAGCACTTTAAAAACACACAAGACTGACCAAAGTGCTGAACAATAGAAACATAATAGATACATCTATAAGAATTGCTATCTTGTTTTGAATTACCCTCGGCCCGCAGTATATGTGGGCACCTGTCAAAGGTCATTTGGATTTACCAGACCACTTTGAAAACAACATGAAATCTTCACAACATGCAAAAAATGAATGCTTTGAGCCATGACTGAATTTATCCTTATCCTTTCTAAAGGCTGTTATAACCTTGCACTGCCAGTGGTGAGCTGCACCAGCTGTGACCTAATGTGGTCCCCCTCAGTTAAGGACATCCTGGGTAGTGGATATTGGCCTGGCACCTTAAATTTCTGCACCCTGTTTTCAATGGACGTCTTTCAGTCTTTCTATGACATTAAGAAGGCTGCACCAGGGATGTCACTTAAGGCATTTGTCAAAATGCTGGATGAACGAACAGCCCATTTTGGAAGGGTGAGTTTCTAAATTTGTCACGTTTAAGGAAATTGTGCAAATCAATGTTTATGATGACTGTCCGTGAATATTCTGTTGTTTGTCCTCTACTCAAAAGACTGGCCGAATATCAGCTGATGCCTTCAGTAAAAGCTTTGTGGAGTGGAGTGCTGTTTGAGGTGGACAGGATGTGCAAGGAGCCATGCGTTAGCTGCCCTGCCTGCACTCCAGACGTGCTTGCCGTCTCAGTTGATGGAAACTGGAAGCTTTATCGCTTTCAATCTAATGCAAGGTACGTTATGCATTGTGTACATAAATCAAATATGGCTTTGTAGAAAAAAAAGTATTTTAATGTTTCTTTTCAAACAACTGTCACTGTGTCCGTTCAGCACTTCAGAGCAGGCGAACTTTGAAGGTGTCTTCATTGAAAAAGATGAGGAAGTTGCTGAGTTTATGAAATACATCCAGAGACACACAAATGATGTGTGTATATATGTGTGTGTGTGTGTATATGTGTGTGTGTGTATATATATATATATATATATATATATATATATATACACACACACACACACACACACACACACACACACATATATATATATATATATATATATATATACATATATATATATATATATCACCTGAGGGCCTGACGTCCACAGGTGAGGGTTGTGCTTGCAGCCCAACACCGTGCAGGATGTTTGGCATTTGCCAGAGAACACAAAGATTGGCAACTTTGCCTCTGATGCCCTGTGCTCCTCACAGATGAAAGCAGGTTCACACTGAGCACTTGTGACAGAGTCTGGAGACGCCGTGGAGAACCTTCTGCTGCCTGCAACATCCTACAGCATGCCGGTTTGGCAGTGGGTCAGTTTTGGTGTGTGGTGGCATCTCTTTGGGGACCGCACAGCCCTCCATGTGTTCGGCAGAGGTAGCCTGACTGGCATTAGGTACTGAGATGAGATCTTCAGGACCCTTGTGAGACCATATGCTTGTGCGGTTGGCCCCGGGTTCCTCCTAATGCAAGACAATGCTAGACCTCATGTGGCTGGAATGTGTCAGCAGTTCCTGCAAGACGAAGGCATTGATGCTGTGGACTGGCCCACCCGTTCCCCAGACCTGAATGCAACTGAGGACATCTGGGACATCATGTCTCGCTCCATCCACCAACTGCAGCACAAAATGTCCAGGAGTCTGGGAGGAAATCCCTCAGGAGAGCATCTGCCACTTCATCAGGAGCATGCCCAGGTGTTGTAGGGAGGTCATACAGGCATGTGGAGGCCACACAGAATAGTGAGCCTCATTTTGATGTGTTTTAAGGACATTACATAAAACCAGATTAATGATTCTGTATTGCATTGATCAAGGAACCAACCCAATAGGAGCTAAAGGAATCCTCTTGATATTACTTCACTCAGTAAGTTTATATTATGTTTAATGTGCATTTTCTGCATCAGTTTAGAACATAACATGTTAGCGCTCCCTGGTCCTTTTTGGAGACAGATCCTGAGACAGCAGGCAGCTATGGAGAACTCGTGTCAGCTGTGGTAATTAAGTAATACTTTGATTTAATATTGATTTCATGACAACTATCCTCAGGCACATATTCCTGGATACATACAATGACATAACTCCCATTTTGGAGTCATTGCCTTCTTTGATCTTATCAAATTATTGTCATAGATATGAAAATATTGATTGAAACAGAATAATCCATTGAAGTCTCCATCATCATCCAAGATCACTGTTATTATTCAGATTATTTTATCTCTATTTTCCTCTAGAATGTTTTGAAAATCAGCATTTGATAATAGACTTTTTAAGTTTATTTTGATCCTATTGTTTACGTGTGTAATTGCATTTTTATTGAAATAATGACAGGAAAACCCTTAATCAAATTGTGTCTTTGGTATCTAATAATAATAATATTAACAATAATAATGTGCAAACAAACAAGAAAAAATTTCAATTATTTTCTAATACCCTGTGTATAAAAACCACATGACCACAACTCCAAATGTGCAATTGTCACGGCATCTAAACATGACATATTGCAAAAGGTAGAAACATATAATATACAATATGTTCTGAAGCTGCTACTGGTGCAGTTAACTTTGCTTTAGGCTCCCATACACAGTACTGCTGACCCTAATCACCTCATACAAGATGTTACTTACTTTACTTGAAACAAATTAGAGAGTGAAACAGAGACTGACACTGGCTGAAATGTATAGTAAATATTTTATTTTGAACTTTTATGCTGAACTACAAACTGAACTGTGCGATCGCACACAGGGATCTGGTTTACTGTGTGTAAAACTGCGCAGATTCTCATGTGTCATCCCACACTTTGCCACTGTCAGGAGAAAAACATAACAAACAACAACGACAACCACACACAAAATAGGAAAATTTAGGTTGTGACATATGACAATTTTTTAGGATGAAATATCTTCTATATTCATGTCATGCTTTATACACCTTCATTGTAATATAAATTAATCAAATCAAGTCACAGAGTAAAAATATATGGAGTAGATGTCAAACAGGACCACAGCAGCAGCCACGAGCCATCGGAACCTGCTGGATGAGAGAGCACAGAAACTCCAGGGAAGAAGTTTAGTTAGTAACATGCATGAACTGCATTACTGAGACATGTATGCTTACAGATGGTGAGGGAGAGGGGGAGAGTTTTTAGTAAAAGGAGATGTGACTGCATCTTCAACCAATACTGAGCCTGCATAACCCTGAAAGAGACAGACAGACACAGGAGAGAGAGAGAGAGAGAGAGAGAGAGAGAGAAAGAGAGAGGGGGGGGGGGGGGGGGGGGGGGGGCACTAACCCACAGCAGTCTGGTCCTATGACAGCATAACTAAGGGCTGACCTGAACCAGCCCTAACTATAAGCTCTATAAAGAAGTAAAGTCTTATGCCTACTCTTAAAAGTGTTGACCATGTCCACCTCCAAAACTCATAATGGACTTTGGAGGTGGACTGCTATCAAGCTCCTCAGCTAAAAGCTCCCAATTTACTTTAGTCCAAATACATGAATTCAAACTGAGGTGAGAACTATTTATCAACAATATGAATGTCTGTTCCGGTCCAACAAAGTTGTTACTACATACCATATCGAGCAGGGCTTCCACTTGACTTTAACTTCTTTTTCCTGAAAAACATGGTATAAACAAACAGTTAATTCAGAAAGACATGCAAGTTGCATACAAAAAGGAGCTTATAAACATTTGTGTACTATTGAATGGCTCAATATATTATACAATTAGTTTACAAAAACATAAGAACCTCTACAATGCTTGTACTACCAGCATCGAGTGCATGTCAGCAAAGCGACACTGCTTACATTGTGGCTCACAAGCAAAACTAACTGAAGCAGATGTTACTGAATGGGAAGGAGCACCTCCACATCAATCACTCCTTCTGAGCATGATGTCAGGAGGACTTTAAAGAACGTAAACACCAGGAAGGCAGCATGACCAGGTCATATCAGATGGTATGTTCCTATTTAATGCCCTACTTGGAGCGAAATCCAGACTCAATGGCTGAATTAGCGTAGATTCATCAAATACAAAAGCTCATGGATAGTCAGTCAGGCACAGTTCAAGTCCGGGAAGTCCAAAGACGCAAACAAATCTGCACAGCAGCAGGCTAAATTACTTACATTTACAACTCTCCTGTCTACTATCTCTTCATATTTGAAAATCTTCTGTGTTTTTGGCATTCTGAAAAATAACAAATGAAATATTTACATGAGGTCTGTAAAACTGGAGAAAATGCAAAAATTAAGAAAAAGAAATCTTAACAAACTTAACGAACCTGTCATGTATTTCGTACATTTACAATACCGTAACATCTAACCTTTCCTTGTCCTTTTTTTGTTTGGGACATCCGAGGTGTACGCCGTAGAAATTGAGGGAAATGCAGGAAGCGGAGATGAAGAGGAGGATGCAGGAGGAAGCAGAGATGAAGAGGAGGATACAGGAGGCTGACAGAGGGAAGATGTTGGTTCAGGCTCTAAATGAAGAATAAATTCCTCGTTTAGAGCCTCTGGGTCTGGGACTGGTCCAGCATCGACACTGTCAGCAGAGGATGGTCCAGCTGCTGGTGTAGAACTTTTAGCAGGAGGTGAAGCTTGTAATTCTGCAAAATTTTAAATATTAAATATTCATTAAAATGGGTTGAAAAAATGTACAGTACACATAAACACATAATAAGTAGTGATTTGCATGTTTTCAGTTAGGTTTTTACTAAAGTTACAACTTGTAAATATTGGCATCAAATAAGTCATCTCACACTCTCACTGACCCAAATCATTCAGTACAAGTGCCCTCGGGCTTAGTGTGACATCTGTAGTGCTTTTCTACATTGTACATTAATAAATTAATGAGTGTGACTATAAATCCAGATAGCTAATGACTTTTGTTATACTAGAAAGTCTCGAAGAGAATTATCAGGTCTGGTTTTCGTGAAGATTTTTCAAATTACATTTGTATATACATGAGTGTGAAAGACCATACTATACACACACACACACATACAAAATTGTTCAGGTGGGTAACACCAGAGGTTCAGTATGGCTAGCTTTGGTGATGTGAACACCACATGGGGAGGTAATAAGGCATATATAACACTATTTTCATGTTAGCAACAGGACATGTAGGGCAGCTGTCACCTCACAGCAAGACGGTTACTGGTCTGAACCTTGGCTGAATAATAGAATAGAATAGGACAGAATAGAGTAGAGTAAAATAGAATAGCTGGTGACTGTTAACTATCCTCATCCTCACCATCTTGTTTGTCTCTGTGTACCCCGTGATGATCTGCTTTCTTATCTAGGGTGTACCTATGAGGATGGGCTACCTGATAAGGACACCTGGTTACAGATAATGGACAAAGCATATCTTACTTCTCAGAAGGTGTTCATAAAGCTTCCTCATCTTCATGAGGATGTCACGTACAGCACCTTCCGCTGGTTCGATCTGAGTGATCACGTCCCCTACTATACGGCCCTTACGGTCAAACTGTCCAAGAAACAGAATAGGCTGGTAGCCCAGGGCATGAAGTTTGGAAACCTGCAAGAACAACAAAGAAAAACATATGCAGCTAGTCTTTCATGTAAGCAAATTGATGTTTAAGTTTCACATCTTTGTTGTTTTATTGTTGTAGATAGTTAAAAAGTATTTATGGTGACCAAACCTGTAAATGTATGATAAAATCCATCTGGAAATGTTTTGTCTCTCAGTTAATAGCCGATTAAATTAAAATTCAGAAGTAGCTTAAATAAAAATAGTTTTTAACAAGTTTTTCGTAGTTTGATGTCTTTAGTGTGATGATGTTATTCTGATATGAATAACTTTTTTATTTATGCTCTTTTATGTGTATATACCTGTCTTGTTAGTTTCTTACTTCGTGATATACAAGAAAACATTGACAACTGTGATTAATAAAGAATTGTCTAGCAGACCAACCACTTATTAGATCAGAACTTTTAAACTTACTGACAACTGGGCTGAATTAACCACCCTGCTCGCATTTCTGTTTTTTTTAACAGAGGCAGCCCAGTTAATGTTTTTAAACTGTTCTTGTTTTTTTTTTTCAATCCCTCCTTTACGTTCAGGCTGCCCAGGCATCCACTGCATGTCTTCCTGTTGCAGGTGTTTGGAGCCTGACAGGAAGGGCATGGTTTGGTTTTTGGTTTTGTCATGTCCGCAAATGAAAATGTAACATGTAGGGATTATTTCAGGTCTGCTTTGGTTAAATGATTACAAAAATAATTTATGACCAAAGAAATAACTTATATTACGAGGCATTATTACACCATATTTAGAAAAAAAATCGATTAGAGATTAAAGTCGTTAATATTGAGTTAATTACGTGAATAGGGTTAAAAAAAACTGAATTGATTAAAGAAAAGATACATTGCTAAAATAGAGCAGTACTAACATTAGCTGGGTGGCTAAGCAAGTGTCTTACACATGGGAATACATCACAAAGAAAAATTAAATAAACTTTTGCAGAAGTAGTTCTCTTGGTACACAGACTGCTCTGTGAAAACATTCCAAGTTTAATATCAGCTGATTAATATTTCAGTGAACATGCAAATTACCCACAGTTTATCACAACTTACCTAGCTAAGATCTGTGTCGACTCGGAAAATTCCTGCAGGACCGTGAGTTGAAAGATACATTTACTACGACTCCCAAGATGCATTGCAGTAAAAACCATCCAATCGCCTTGCTTAAGATCTGTTGACGTGTCGCTAAAGGCGCGCTGTAGATAAATATTGCAATTTGTAAAAAATAAAATAAATAAAAATAAATTTGCAATTTGTAATTACATAATTAAACACTGGGCCAGTTTATTTTCACATTATCAATGGTTATTATTTTAGAGTAAATAAAGGAATAACGGGTAGCACCAAGCTGTTGTTATCTTCATTTCCATAGCAACGGCGGTTGAGGATTATGGGTAGTGTGCAGTTACGGGATTAGTGCGCTGTCTGCATAAATTGGTCTGATTGGTTGGAGCCGAGCGCATCCAAAACTAACAGATCTCACTTTCAGATCGTGAATCACTTTGGAAAACACTGTGTGATGGCCACAACATGAAGCGATTTTATTGTTGAATTATCAGTGATACTTTCATGTGTTTTTGTTGAGAAATGTTAACGATGTCATTAAAAGAAAGCATTAAATTCGGGAGAAAAACCCGTTCGCGGAGAGGGTCCCCGGTTCTATAGTTAGATTGTGCTTCACGGCGTCATGTTTCGCCGTGACGGGGTTATTATTTGGTGTAAATGGATGGCTGGAGCCTCTGCTTGAAGCGTCTCTGATCGCCGCGAGCGGGATCATATTGGAATGAATTGACAACCCACAGCGTCACATAAAAACGTGGAAGGGTACCTTTAGCGTCAGCATGAGAAGTTAAGGGACGTGACAAATCGTCAGTATTTTACGCCTCGGGAGTGAGAACGGGTTGGCCTGAGAGGCGGAGTTAAACTGTGGCAGGTAAGCATGTGGAGGAGGAGCAACAACATGACGCTGGAACATCATCATTGAATTATCCAGTTTCCTCTCTAACTGGATGCAGCTGTGAACAAGAACAGCTGTGGAACCAGAGTCCTGAGTGTCATCTATGGATGGAAGCAGGTCAGTGTGTTGCTGGTGGATGTGCACATATGTGGATGTGTGTGTTTGATCAGTTGGAGTCTTTGTTGTAGAGTCTGACAATAGTGGGAAGGAAAGACCTGTGAAGTCTCTCCGTCCCACACCGTGGGTGCTGCAGCCACTGGAGGAGCTGCTCAGTGCTGTCAGAGTCTCATGCATGGGGTGGGAGATGTTGTCCAACAGGGATGACAGCTTAGCCTCCATTCTCCTGTCACTCACCACCTCCATTGGGTCCAGAGGGCATCCTAGAACATCATCCAGGAAAACAGAAAAAGCAGGGAGCTACAGGAAACTAAAGACAGATTTTTAGGCTAATAGTTAGGCTAACACCTCTCATCTTTTCTTTCCTCGCAAAACCGATAGATCCTCTACTTCTTCTTTTAAGTGTTTTAGCATATTTTTCGGTTCCTGCAACTTGTCCGTCAGGTTATTGTCTCCCCAGAAACACTTCCCGTGGGCTTTTGGAAATCTGTTTTTTCCTATTTCCGTTGTGTTTTGTGTGATTTAGCAGCGTTTTTCTTATTGCTGGTGTTTTTTTAAGTTGCACTCCATTTGGCCTCTCAAGGCCACTGTAGTTTCCTCCTTTAACAGTTTGACTGTTCCTGTGATGTTTTCACCTAAATGTTCAGCTCTCATTTCAGGACAAACTCTGGATCACTCGTCTGTTTGAAGACAAATCCACATGATTATAGATTATTGATCAGCTTGAATCAAACTCACTGGCTGAATTTCTTCAAACTGTGTGTGTTTGTTTGTGTCCTGTTTAGTTTGTCCTCAGCCCCCTTTAGTGCTGACAGTCCCTGTAAAACATGCAGTCTATTTATAGCTGAACATGATCCTGTATCTGGGCCCTGCAGTCAGTGCAGGCAGATATCTTAGACCTGATCAGGGGAAACACTGGGGGCTCAGCCCTGGAACCACAGCAGCTGTTTACAGTTACTGAGTGTGTATGACAGTAAAGTGAATGTAAATGTGAGACACTGTGTGCTCACAGCTAAAGGCTGCAGTCAGCCGTGTTAGAGCCTCTTTCACACAATGATCCTTTAATGAACACTCAGAGCTCCATGTTGATGAAGCAGTCATGTGTGAGCTTGTGTGCTGACATGTTGACAGTTTGACTTCAGAGCTTCTATTGAGCCATAATGGTTTTTGAATGGCACAACAAACTGTAACTACGAATGGGTACAACATTCTTGAGTGTGAACTAAGATTTATATTATCTATAATATAATATAATATGTCTATTCTATGATGGTATTGTAGTTTTGTGATATTAGCCTTAAATTTACAGATTTTTCAATGGACTTTGATGGCAGCAGATTTTATATTTGCAGTGACTGAAGGATTACCACCCCCCCCCCCCCCACCCCCCTGTACCGTAGAGCCGACAGCCTGCTGCGGGACCCTGAATGCATCATTAGTGTACAGGTTACTCTCAGGTTAAATGTTTAACTGTCAGCAGAGAACTCTGAGGATGTATTTAAGTATTTACTGCAGTGAAAGTCCTGCATTAGAATCCTGCTGATGTTCATACTGACATCAGATGAAGGTAAAGTGTTACAGTAAGTTTAGTACCTCACACTCGACCATGATCACTCTCATCATGGATGTCTGACTGTCAGCAGAGAACTCTGAGGATGTTTGGATGAATGTGGAGCTGAAACAAAGTGTTGACAGATGTTTGTGTTTCAAACAGGAAAATGAGCAGAAATAAATCAGCTCTGAACAAACACCAGCCTGTCATTATTATTATGGTCTGTGCAGACAAACATGTGCTGTTCATTCACTCAACCTAATCTATTCTGTGTTTTTCTACGTTCAACAGAAAATCTTATGTGCTGCGTTCACTGACTCCATCATCTCTGACTGTTACTGACGCAGTTTACTGCTGTGGAAAAGCGGACTGAAACGGAGTGCTGTGATTGGTCAGAGTGTTTGTGGCTGTGGGATTGTGGACCCTCTGTCCCACAAGCCCCTCCCTGGTTTTTCCCTTCCCGAAGTTTTTCTCTCCTGAACTTTGACGCTGATCGTCTCCGTGTGAAGCTCCGTGTTAAGGTAACGTTAGCAGTGTGTAATGTTTCCTGGCTAACATCAGCTGTGAGCAGCTTAGTTCAGCACAAATCTGCCGCTCCACAGTTCTGATAGTTATTCTGATTCACGGTAACGGACTCACACCTGGACTAAGACGCTGACCCGCCCTGAGCTCTGAGTGAGGCCGCTGTACGTGACGTGGAAACAGATGAAAAACAAACATGCTGTGAATATTTGCTCTGTCGTTTGTTTCTCTGCTCGCTCTGCTGTCACTTTGATTTTAAGAGGAAAAAACGTTTCAGTTAGTCTCTGTGTTTCAGGCTCTGAGTGTTTGTGTTTCTGGAGTCTCCTGAAAGAAACCAAATTAAAAATGTAAAGTAAAACTAAAGCTGTTTGTCATCGTGTATCTGGGATGAGATGCAATGCAATGCAGCAACAGATGGTTTGGTTTCTATCTAGTAATTAGGAACAGAAACAGAAACACGCATGCCGAGCGTCATTACGTCACGAGTTATTCTGGAGAACACTGACGTCAGCGCTGCCTCTCTCTGCTCTCAGTGCACACAGGTGACAGTCAGTAACCATGGATACAGGTGACAGGGAGGGTTTCTCTTGGATGAAGAGTCCCAATAAAAGATCTCAGCTCATTAACAGACAAACTGGTCTCTAGAGTAACTCGACTGGAAACCATATGATCCACAGATTTACACGTCTGCAGTGATTTGTGTGTTTCATCTGAGGAGTCACAAGCGTGTGCTTCAATCCACACATCCCAACCTGAATAGATCCTCATCATTTAAGGTCAGTTTATTAAGTTCAGCTTCACCAATCAAAAACCTTCCTGCGCACAAATATCTAAAACATCTGGCTCTATCACACGTGCAGTTTTGAGACAAATGTCACGCTGTCAGCTTCATGCAGCACAAACTAAGCCTAGTTTTGTCTTACAGATAAACAGATTCATCAACATTTTCATTTTTTTCCTTAAGATTTTTTCTGTGGCTTAAAAACACCGGTGAAGAATTCAGTGCTCTCATTGCTTACATCAGCATTAACATGAGTTAGCTTAGCTAGCAGAGCAGCTAGCAGTCAGAGCATGAACTCTGTAAGCAGTCAGCTCGGTCCTGGACATTGTTACTGATATAAAGCTAATCTGTGTGGACCTAAACCTTATAAAAAAAATATAAAAAACTGACTGCAGGTTTGGGGACTGAGACTGAAGAAGTCACTTGGATGAGTGACAAAACGTTTCTCACACAAAACGCTACGTCCAGATGAACAGATTCAACTTTTGGAGATTTACTTTCCTGGATGATTGAGAATGCATCAAGACGACTACAGTAATGGAGGATTTGGAGGCTGAACTCGGCTCTGTGACACTTTTTGTAGTGAACCGATGAAAGCTGTGTCTCAGATGGATGTTAGTCCAACACATCAGACGTGACCTCTGCAGCTCTCAGTTGATGTTTACATGAATGATTTGTTTCCTCTGCAGGTGAAGATAGAAAGTGTGTGTGAGCTGAATTGAGCAGCATGGATCAGTGTGAGGACAGAGAGGAGGGAGTCCCTCCCTCTAAAAGCACTCTGTGTGGGGAACATGAGAGCCAGACCAAAGCTCAGAGGTGAGATGACCATCTCTAACTGTCCATGACTCTTCTCCATGTCACAGCTCAGCACTCACATCACTGCTCCATCATTATTCACAGGAACCAACGAGGAACTAAACGCAAACACAAACCTGAACCCAGCTGTGTGTCCCTAAGGAGTGATGCGTCTAAAGATCTCCTCATTGATTTTAAAGTCCAGCCTGTGTCTGCTGCAGAGAGGTGAGCTGTTAGTAACATGAACTCTTTGATGTCAGTTTATCTCATTTAAATGATGTTTGATGTTTTATGGTCTCTGAAGTGCATCTCAAAGGAAGTCACTGAGTTATTCTATAAAACATGTCCAACATTTAAACTCCTGCTGCTCACAGTGGGACCATTAATATTCCTGCACAGTATAAATGACCTCTGGGTGGCGCTATGTTGTTACACAAGCTAAAAATCTGTCTCACTGTTGTGCTGCTCTTTGCTGCAGCAACGAGCTTATTTAAAAACTTTCACTCTCTGGCCGTTTATCAATGCCCAAGTACGCCAGTAGGTACTCGCGTGCTCGGTGAGTACGTACCCGCCGAGAACGCGAGCACGGACTCCTGGGCCGTTTCTCAATTCTCAAGTACGCGAGCACGGACCTGTGATTTGTACAGTCGGAACACCTGCGTACGTGATGATGTCACAGGTCCGGAGTTTTTACTGCCGTCCCCTCCTAATTTAACTGTGAGTAACATGTTATGAAGCTTAACTTTAATCACAGCCAAACCGGTTTACTCAGGAACAAATAAAACACTGAAATAAACCAAACATTAACATTTAGAAGTGATCTAAGTGACTTATATATCATTTTTAACCTCAGTAGTGAAACCTCTAATAATAAAAATAGTGTACATGTACATACGTGTACATACCTTAATAAAAACAAGCAGGTGAGATGTTAGAACGCTTTTATTTCTATTCTAGTGGACACTCAATACTAGACAGCTGCTGGGGTTTCTTTAACCTGAGTAGTGAGAAGACCGCAAGCGGGGGGGGGCGATGTGCCGGGAGTCCGCTGTTGAGTTTTGGACGAAATGCATTCTGGGATATATAGCTGTCCCAAGTCCACACCGATGCATGCTCGATAAAATGGGCGGATCGAGAACACATCCGGGACTTTTCCGTGTTCTCGGCTTGATGCGTACTTCGAATTGGAACAGTACTTGGTCTCCGACTGATGACGTATCACGAGTACACGAGAACGCAAGTACGCACAAGTACGCATATTGAGAAACGCCCTCTGTCTCTTCAGCAGGAAGTGATTCTGCTTTGTTTGCAGGCTGAGTTAAAACAGGAAAATCCACTTGTTAGCTGTAGTGTTTGTAACAAGGCTAAAGAGGAGAAACAGAGAGAGAACTTTATTAATCCCTCGAGTTGGTTCTTCTGAGAAATTCAGTTTAAAAAAAGCTGGAACTAATCAGGTACAACAAGACAGGGAGAACGCACAACTTAACAAAATCCTGTAGAGACACAAGACTGTCAGAATAAAACTGAAACACACACAAAGACACAGACTGAGTAGATGCAGGAGACAAACAGGAGAGAGAGGGAGGGACACAGAGACAATAGTTACACACATGAAGCTACATCAGAGATTTTGAATGTTGGGTTTTCATAAACTGTAAGCTATAATCATAGCTAATAATAAAAACTATAATAAAATTATAAAAAACCAAGGATTGAAATGTCTTACTTTACATGTAATGAGTCGATATCATATATTAGTTTGTTCTTTTAAGTAGAGGAGAAAAATCAACAATACAGCTCTTCTTTAAGTTAATGGCTAATAAATATTATGCTGAACACAATCCAAAAGATTCAATGAGCCACATCAGTGTCTGTCTGCTGTTTACTATCACAGCCAAGTGTAAACAGAAGTTTTCCTACTAATGAATGTTTCAGGATACATAATAGCTGCCAGTATCCAATCACACATCTGACCTTTGACCTTTTCTTGTCCATCTTCAGTTGCTGTAAATTTGCGCTCCAGTATCAACACAAATCCCCCAACCTGAGAATCACCACAACACAACCTAACAGACCCACACCTCAGTGCACAGAGTCAGTTTGTATAGGGTTTTTTATTCCTGGGATTTCACACAACCCAGGATTCAAATCATGAATACATAACGTGTTTGGACTGACAACATTATGAATGAAATGTGCTCTCTTTGTAAGCAGACCCCCCTCCCCTTTAGACAGGTTGTGAGACTTCAGCAGCAGCAGGTGCACTGAGGCTGTTAAGAGATTTTGTGATTTTATGATGTTTTTCCTTTTTGATACATTTTCCCTTTTAAGGTTTCATTTACTCAGTTTTCCTTATAATGTTCCATTTACTCATATGCTTCTGTTAAGAAAGGCCTGATACTCATATGCTTCTGTTAAGAAAGGCTTGAAAAGCACATAGTGTTCACATATCTTTATGTTTTGTCTTTGCTTCTTCTCACACACATACACATGAGCCCTGCAGTAATCGCTGACTCCTGTAGAAGTATCTTGCAGACACCCTTGGAAACAGGACCCAACTGGCTTCTGTTTTCCTCGAGATAGACAATACACTCACACACACACACACACACACTGTGTCCCATACATGCCCAGATTGTCTGTTACAGCCTGAAAAACAGGGAATGCTACGATGTATAAATAAAGCTGACTGCAAAGCCTCGGTGTGAGTATCACCCGATCACTCACCCGTGCGCACGTAGTTCTCTGAACAAAACTCTGACTGTTTCTGTATTCTTTCAATGTTTAAAAATGTCTTGCCACTGACATTTAATTGGTCCTTCGAGCCGGATAGTTTATTGATATTATTGTATCATCTAACTATTCACAGACGGAGCCACCGGATCCTGACGTCCTGAGTACCTGCACTGCAACCACCGTTTCTAGCGAAGCGAGGAAAAGCCCAGGGTGTACATTCGCCTACTGGCCAGTGTCTTATACAGGTCCACGACGCCAGGTTCTCGGTGACGCCGGGAAAAAGAACACAGCGCAACATTGAAGGTGAATATAAAGCAGCCAGAAACACTTTGCGTTGAATAATCGATTTTAGTTTGACACTGCTCGAAGTAGAAGGGTCCTGTGTGGACCGAAAAGGAAAAGGACAGACGTGTCCTATGTAATATGCTCGCCCGTGTAAGACGAAACAACCTGCCCTGTGGGGGCCTGTTTCGCAACATAAAAAAGGGTTGGTAGCCAGTATATCTCACGCTCGCCTGCGTAAGACGGATTAACACGCCCTGGGAGGCTGAATCCGCAGCATAAAAAAAGGTTGGTAGCCACGCTCGCCTGTGTAAGACGGATTAACATGCCCTGAGAGGCTCAATCTGCAACAAAAATAAAGGTTGGTAGCCAGAGAAACGAGAGTGTCAAATAAAAATAGGATTTTCTCTAAGCGCGCTAACTGTTTGCTGAATGTTTGTTGAGGAGTAAGTGCTTCATTGAATAGGAGCTCTAGGCTCCTGCACTACTCCTATTGTTTTCCTGTGAGTACTGGATGGTGAGAAGGAGAACAGGTTGCGCGTCAACGCATAAAATTAAGTCCGCCCTGAATTTAGTTCAGGGTAGAAGGCTGACTTAATAACCCTCCTCTGACTCTAGTACCAGAACGTCTCACAGTGTGTGCTGGCAGTATAAATAAAATATAAAATATAAGTATTGCATCGACTAAACAAACTTAGAAATGGGCAACAAATCCAAAAGTAAACTAAATGTCCCACATGGGAGGAAAAAATGTAGCCCCTCCACATTGACTAAATTAAAAGAAACCCTCCAAGCAGATATAAGTGAAAAAAGAGAGAGATGCATAAGGTATATTATGGCTGTGTCATTGTTCAGCCAAAGAAAGTGTGTCTCCAGCTTGGGTGGGGGTGAAACTGCAGATCACCCCCAGCCCTCGATGGATACATAATAAAATATATATATGAAATATTATAATAGACGATTGTATATTTGTAGTATAGTAGTATATTGTAATATACTATTGTTAAAAGTAGTCTGAATCAAGCTTAAGGTTTGCTCAAACTCAGTATAATGATATATGAGATGAAGAAAATACCAAATCTAATCAAGTGCATAGAGACGCTTGACCTGCTTGAAAACCTGTCATCCTAGATGAGACATTGTTGAGATATAGAGCACACCTATACTAACAACTAAACACCCTTTATACAACAGCTAAGGCCACACAATTGTGAAGCTGAATTAAATATATGGTCACTGCTAAGCTGATGAGCAGGTTACACATTTTTTAGAGCAGAGGCTGCATAAGAACACATCAGAGGGAGTGAAACGGAGCTATTAAAGCTCAAACATGAAGCTGTCTTTGAGCTCAGTTGTTTCCCCCACGCTTCTGATTTGTCTTTGGCAGCAGCCTTTTTGCATCCTGACTCGCGTGTAAAGCGTTCAAGCCATCAGTAACTTGTTTTTGTTTTGTTTTGTTTTTTGTTTTGTTGGGTTGAAAAATGAATAAATCAGTGATCATACTTGTGGATCACAGTGGCACATAATGATTAGGCATATGATTTACTAATGCAGATGTAATAACTTTATTCTAAAATTCAAGGAGAACAAACAAGAACAACATCTTCAGTTGTGTCTTGTTGTCGTTCTCTGTGTAGTGTGCTGAATTTTGTTTGTTGTTTCTTTTGTTTTTTGAAATGTTGCCTGAGTGATGAGTACTGTAACTTCTGAAGTAGCTCTCACCATGCGTCCTTGATGATGATAAGTCCAGAGCCAGCTGAGAGCTGGGTTGTCTGTTTTTTGTTTGAAGTGTAATTTTGTGTTTCTCAGCAAGGAACAACTACAATTGCATTTTCTGTTTTTGAGAAAGGAGAATTTAAAATAATAGTAATAATAATAATAATAATAAAAGAAAAAATGATGTTTTGTTTAAGTGATGAAGACAGCTAATACTGCAAAATACCGTTTAGTGCATGATCTGTGAGCAATAAATGAAATCATCTTATTTATCTTTAAATAAACTCCAATCATGGAGACCTGAAGTCACATGCTTAGGGCACACCCTCTCAGGTGAAGGCAGAAAGCTACTAAACAAAAGAAGAGAAGCCATACAAAATGCGCCACAGCCACAAAACTAAGCATTCACATTTTTTCTGACTCTTTGTGAGCCTGAGTTATGACCTTGGCTCCCTGTTTTTCTGCCTCCACCAAAGGTGGGGGTGACGCTCCCGTGGCATGTGCTCTGTTCTTTTTTACTATCACAAGGGGAAAAAAAAAGAAAGAAAAAAGGGAGGCCCCTACTCTCTGAACACAATACTCTTTTCATAACTCAGCGTTATGAAATGTCATGAAACAGTGTAACTCACTCACAGTAAATCAGCAGTATAGGATAATACAAACCTATCTGATAGATCTGGTGATTTTCACATTCTTTCAATTGGGAGGTGTGATGCAAACTGAAACTAAATACTGATTAAACAAGAAGTATGATGTGGCCTACAGCAGTATCATGATTCACTCATTTTGTTTACAAGTATAATGTGATATAATCTCACAACTACTACAAGCACATTTGCCTTTCTTAGCACACGCGAGTGAAGGGCAACTGTTAGAGACATGCCTTGTTTGAGGAAAAGTTAAAATTAACCTGCCTACAAACGCAATGAAAAAACAGCTTACACTCATGAACACGTGAAGATTTTCCAGCAAGGTTAAAGCAGCAAAAATTAATATACACCTGTTGTTAAATGATGAAGTTTATCTATTACTAACAAATAAACCCTCTGGGTTGCAGGACAACAATTAAACTTCAAAAAGAAAATAAAGAGACTGGTATGACCAACCAGTGATTAAACAACAATTTTAGTGGTTAAAAGTCAAATTGTGAGACGGAAGGAAAATTCCTTTTTGTGCTTTTAAACATGATCTTAAGAATTTAAATATCTACCTGTGTTGTCCTGTCAACTTGGTGGGTTATCAGTTGATTACATCGTGAGAGAAAAGAAAGAAAAGAAAAGGGGAAGGCTGACACAGGGCCTGCCCGGTGTTTCTCCCCTCTCTTTGTATCACAGCCAGCACAACATAATTTTCCTGTTCGTACACTTCTGTTTGTTTTTGTTTTGTTTTGTTTTTTCTTCTCTTTATGTTTAAATACAGGCTGCTTTGCCGGCCCTGAAAGCCGAGGCTGACCTGGACTCCTGCTCTCCCCTCTACCACCTTCGACGTGACCCTGACCAAATGCTGCAGCAGCTGGACTTATAACAACAATTTCCTGAAAATGTCAACAGGGCTGCAGAAAAGCGATTTTATGCAGCGGAGACGGAGAGCGTTAAAACCAAGGCCCGTTTCACTACACGGTGGAAAATTCCCAGACAGCTTCAGCTGACAGAGCTGTGACGAGACGCCTGCCAAGCCGAATGACAAGTAAGGCCGAGCAAAAGAATGCTGACCTTAACAATTCTGCATTAACACTGTGCAGGACAGTGATGGACCAACACGGCAGCAAAAAGGGCGTGCCAGAGACAGGAGGAGCAACTGAGGTCGAATGGACAAAACACAGAAGAAGATGCAGTTTTCACCTGCAGTGAGCATGGACACTGGAGAAAAGGACTGTCCCAATTGGGGTCAGAACCAGGACAAACTGAACTTTGAACAGCAGCAATGGTGGCAAGCGGACTGAAAAGGAGGAGGGCAGGACCCCAGGGCACGCTTCAGGCTGTGGTTTACCCAGAACACCAGAACAGGAAAGTGATGAACACACACACATCTATATATACCGATTCAGAATGAAGTGAAATATACACATGAACACATGTGCACTCGTTGACAGAGGGAGAAATGGCACACACACACGCTTATGCAATGAAGAATGCTTTGCTCGCAAATGCTTATGCTGATATGCAAAATGCTGCACACAAACATCCCAATACATAATTTTTATGAGAAGCAATTGATTACTTAAAATGTGTTTTATGTCGCCCAGAGGATATTTATGTAGATTTAAGGAACAAGGTCTAAAATTGTCCGGTTATGAAAACAATGTCTGTGCGTGAGGTCTGTTTATGGCTCAAGGTCTTGATTGAATTGTCTATTGTGCTACACACTTCGTAAATGAAGTAATATCAAAAGTCTCTGAAGCACTGGGCTTCAGTATAAAACATCACTTCTCATATCACCCGCAGAGTACCTATTACAAGTGAACCGATAGACAAATCCATAAGAGAAACAAAACTAGCAGAATGGATGACAAAACTGTTAGAAAACAAAGAAATAGTTTTGAACAATCAACTGCCAGATGATTCTCTTCCAGTCTCTTCCAGGTTGAAACCAGGAGATTGGATCCTGATAAAAGTGCTCCAGAGGAAAAAGTGGAGCTCCCCGAGGTGGGAAGGACCCTACCAAGTCCTCCTGGCCACACCAACAGCCTGCAAAATTGCTGAACGACCCTCCTGGATTCATCAGAGCCACTGTAAAAAAATGAGCGACAGTCAACACTAACACGCCAGCACCCCTGCCTGTTAGTGATCTGGGAGGTGGAGAGAGGGCTGTTTGGGTAAATCCCGCCCTTGTTCTTCTCGCCCCTAGTCTACTCACTCACAGGACCAGGTGTGTTCGGTCATCATGAAGACCCTACTCGTTCTGGTGGCCAGTGTCACAATTCTGTTGGGACTGCTGTCGCTGATTTCAGAAGAAGAAGGACAAGATTGACACATGACACAATACATCCAGACGACATGACACAAGATCACAACCACCCATGGATGAACAATGCCTGGTACCGTTATGTGTAAAACTCCACAAGAGACAGAAACTATTACATCTGTTCGCACATGCCTCTTAATGCAAAACACCTGATAATGTGCATTCCACCAACTTGTCTGACACACTGAACACGCTACGTCAGCTCAGACGAGTACAGCAGCAAGATTACACGCAAAACACAGAGGACTGGCTCACATGGCTGCTTAGCGGGTCATGGAAGTCATTACTTACAAAAGGACTAACATGCGTTGGAATGCTCCTTTTGCTACTTTGCTTATTTTCCACATGTGTACTGCCTTGTATTCGGAGTATGATAAGCAAAATGTTTATTGTAAGATTGCAAGCTTATGTTGCATTATCTCAAAATGAACAAGCTCAAG
This sequence comes from Pelmatolapia mariae, assembly GCF_036321145.2. Classification (NCBI taxonomy): domain Eukaryota; kingdom Metazoa; phylum Chordata; class Actinopteri; order Cichliformes; family Cichlidae; genus Pelmatolapia; species Pelmatolapia mariae. The sequence continues at coordinate 12,315,461 of NC_086229.1, forward strand.
AAGAGGTACAAGTTGAAGAAGATGATTTTTACTCACTGACTGTGTAATCCCAATAAAGCTGACCATATATGTTTTCATAAAATGATACTCTAGTTGAAAATGCTTCTGCAAGTAACTAGTAGTTGACGTACATAAATATATATGAACAACAGCAGGGAATGTTAAGAGATTTTGTGATTTTATGATGTTTTTCCTTTTTGATACATTTTCCCTTTTAAGGTTTCATTTACTCAGTTTTCCTTATAATGTTCCATTTACTCATATGCTTCTGTTAAGAAAGGCCTGATACTCATATGCTTATGTTAAGAAAGGCTTGAAAAGCACATAGTGTTCACATATCTTTATGTTTTGTCTTTGCTTCTTCTCACACACATACACATGAGCCCTGCAGTAATCGCTGACTCCTGTAGAAGTATCTTGCAGACACCCTTGGAAACAGGACCCAACTGGCTTCTGTTTTCCTCGAGATAGACAATACACTCACACACACACACTGTGTCCCATACATGCCCAGATTGTCTGTTACAGCCTGAAAAACAGGGAATGCTACGATGTATAAATAAAGCTGACTGCAAAGCCTCGGTGTGAGTATCACCCGATCACTCACCCGTGCGCACGTAGTTCTCTGAACAAAACTCTGACTGTTTCTGTATTCTTTCAATGTTTAAAAATGTCTTGCCACTGACAGAGGCCCTCGCTCACTTTTCTCGTATAGAATTTAGAAAACACATCGGTGCAAATGACCAGTCTCTATCATGATGTCTTCAGTTTTTGTGTTTGTTGGTTTGTTTTTATTCAGTTTTATTTTGCGAGCTGGTTATTAGATGCTGAGAAACCCCGCCGCCCCGCCCCTCTCCCCCATGTGCAGCAAGCAGCAGGCGTACTTCACTAATGGAGGGCGCCTTTACTCCCCACAATGACCAATAGGAAACTGATCGGTGCGCATGTAATCACAAAAATGTGCTGGCATGATGTTGGGGAGCAACCTTTTTTTGCCAACATTGACTCCACCCCCACCACGATGCCGCCCTGAGCAGTGGTTCATGTCGCCTGTATCAAAAACCACCACCGTACACAGGAGAGGAAACACAACCAGTATTAACACTAAATCAAAGAATATTAATGAACCCAGAGAACACATAAACACTGGGTCACAGGACCATGACAGTTACTTTCTTTTTAACACATTTTTGGGGCGTTCTTACTTCACATCACTTCGAGCCGTCAAACATCTCAGCATCAATAGAAACACATGAAATGCTTCTGTTCCTGCATTTATCACCAGGAGATGTCGCATAAATACAGACGACGTATGCCAAAGTCGTGGGTTAAAAGTGGAACAGGGATTTATTTTGCCAGGTAATTTCAAATGCAGCATTTTTATCAGCTGAAAAACTAACAGACAAAAAAGAAAGAGAGCTGAAGAAAGATCAGGATGGACAGGAATAAGAGAGCTTACATTTAAAGGTACAGACTGCTCATTAGTGTTGGATAAACTGTAAATGTAAATCTCACACATGTTTTTAAATCAGATATCGGGTCTGTACATGTGACATTATGTTTCTTCATATTGTGAAACGTGCTGCAAAAGTCAGACAAACTGTGTTTGATTCAAGCTGAAAACAATCAGAATTAAAAGTTTGTGTTCCCATCTACTGATATTTATTATATTAATGTTCAGTTCATTTTTATTTCAAACATGTGCATTCACAATCATTACAAAATATAATTCCATTCATTCTGAGCTTTGAACCAAAACAGGTGGTAGAAATTAGTTACTTTTACTTTCTTACTTCGAGCACAAACAGCACAAATCTGCCGCTCCATAGTTCACATTAACCGACTCACAGCTGGACTAACGAGGCCGACTGCGCCCTGAGTGAGGCTGCTGCACATGAAACAGATGTTTCTGCCACAAACAGAAATATGCTGTGAATATTTGGTTTGTAAGGACGTTTCTGTATCTGTTGCTGTCGCTTTGGTTTGAAAAGAGAAAACAAGTTTCCCGTTAGTCTCGGTGTTTGAGGCTCTGTCCCAGATGTTTGTTCGGTAGCCTCGGATCGAAAGTTAAAGTTACACACTCAGCATGTTGCATGAAAACGACATGAAATTCTGAATTTTACAGATCTGAACTGATCGTGTAACCTAGAAACACAGAAACACGTTTTTATGGAAAAGTCCTCCTCAGAAATTGGACTGTGAAAAAAACTAAAATGAAGCGATGATGAGCTGCTCCTCATGTTCCTGAAGGACAAAAGAAAGAAAGAGAGATTCTGGTTCTCAGAGCAGCAGCAGGGAGAGTATCAGGGTTAGATCCAGGAGTTGAAGCTTTGGCTCTTGTTTCAGGATGTTGGTTAGGAGTTTAGTTTAGTTTAGTTTAGTTTACTTTAGTTTGAACTACTGTTAGCAGAGTTGGGATCACATCTGAAGAGGCAGAGGAATCCTTTCAGAGAGCTGAGTTAGCCATAGCAGCTCCAGCTGTGTGTCCGAGTAAAACAGCATTTTTTACTATTTGTTGTACATTTAATACAGGTGTTTGATTTGAGCTCTGAGTGCCACATGTGCCACAGTGGTTGCCAAATGCAATGATCTGATTGGTTAGATCAGAAAAAAGTGTGATGAGTGTGTGTGTTGTTACAAACCAAGATTTAAACATGTGTGCAGTTGTAACAGTTTTTATGTGGTATTATTCCACTTGCCACAAATGACAGTGCGATGGAGAAACAGCTAAAACTAAGCAACAAGAAAATGATCTGAGTCAGGACAGCATGGAGACAATGATCAGGTCTCCAAAGTGTTTCTACACTGAGAAGCTTCACTGTGGATCCACTTCATGTGAACATCAGTGCAGGTGAGGTTTTCTGCTGTGGATCAGAGTTTGACACAGTCACAGAAACAAAGTTCTCCAATTCAACAAAGAAGAGTTTGAGCTGCATGTGAAATGACAGCTGATTGGTGCTGATTACAGCTGTCAGCTGATGTGTTAGTTTCACTCATGATTAAACAACTTGAATTTAAACTGAGGAGATAAAACAGTCCAAATGTGGATTAACCATGTGATTCATGCGTCTCCAGTATTAAAGTCAGAGCCTGCAGGAGCTTTAAGTTCATCCTTGTTTCCTCAGACTGTTTGAATTCAGTGTGTCAGAGAAACAGAAACATGGAGGTGTGTTCATGACAGCGTCTGATTCCTGATGTCAGAGAAACTTTAGATTATTCACCAGAGCTGATGAGGAGCTGAGATCTGCATCAACATGAAGTTCACTAGGACAGTCACAGATATCATGTGTGAACATCACGTGATCCTAAAGTGTCTGAGAGCCCATAAAAGAGCTTTAATTCATCCTGAGGTCGGAGTTTGCAGAGAGCTGACTGTATCACACTCAGAGCTGTTCCTAATGTTCTGTCAGTTTCTCCTTTTTGTGTTTTGTTATTGGAAGGTCTTAAATGTCAGAGTCAGCAGGTGAGATCAGGTTTCTGTGATCCCTGATGTGGATCATGTGACCTTGTTTCTAGGTTACATGACAGGTCAGAGGTCAGCGACTGTAACTCAGTGACTCCTGTTAATGTGAACTCACTGAGTGTTTGTGGTTTACCTCTCAGACTGACTGAAATCCACAAGAAGATGATGATGGAGGAAGAGGAGGACAGAGCAGAGTCTGCAGGGTCCAGCTGTCCGTCTGTGAGGAGTGACCAGTCCAAAGATCACCCTCCATTCTTCAGTGGTGAACCTGGACCAACGAGGTCAGAGTCTGTTTTACATGTTTGTGTTTCCTGGATAAATCTGACCTGAAACATCCTCAGATTGTTACAAAGATTCATAAAAAGAAAACAATGAAAGAGAAAAGATCCAAATGTTCGACTTGGTCATTTGCTGTTTGAGGACAGTGATGCTCATATCTGTGGGGAAAGTGTGACCTGAGTGGGTTCATGTTTGTCTTTAAAGAGCTGCTCTGATTCTCTTTGTGTCTGATCTGTTAAACAGTCTGAGAGTCACACAGAGACCCAGCAGCTAAAGCCTGGATCATACTGGCTGCTGTTACTCCATCAGGACAACACTGAACCACAGAGGTGTTCATGGCAGCGCTGCAAGCATAAAGTGCTGAACGTCAAAAGCACTGCCTTTAGCTAAATGTCATATAGATAAGTCAAAGTGCTTTGAGTGCCCAGAAGAGTAGAAAAGCACGATATAAGAACTAGTCTATTTACCATTTACCAAATGATAAGAGCTGAGTCTTAAAGAAGAAGAAAGAAGAAAGTGTTTTTGTATCTGTGAAACACAGTGGTGGTAGAGCTTCAGCCTGTCTCCATCATTTATGGAGCAATGACTCCTCAGTTACACCAACAGTTCATGTGGACTGAGTCTGAGGAAACATTGAAGAAGGGAGAAGCACCAAACTAAATCAAACTTCATCTCCTTTAAGAGTTCTAGTTTGATCAGCAGAGACCAGAGCTGTGAAAATGATCGTGGTGAAGCTTCACTCCTGAGACTGAACTTAGGAAATATTGTGAAATATTTAAGCTCTTTGTAGACGTCCTGGAGCCTTCATCTCACAGCTGCTGCACACAGAAAAGTCTGATTAGTTTAACTCAGAGGGAAAAGCCTGCAAAATATTGGTCCAGCTCAGAGCAGGTCTGCATAAATAAAGATACACATGACACACAGTTATATAACTCTCTCTCTCTCTATATATATTAGTTTGTGTTATTAAAGAGGGGGCGTCAGGGGAGGGTCCATGTTTATATAGGCAGGGAGAGGAAGTCTGCAAGTACAGATGGATAAATAATAAATGAATAAATATATAAAGAGTAGCTACTGGAGCCAGTGTGGACACAAAGGCTCGTCTCCAGGAGAACCCAGAGACTGTACAGTGGGTTCCTCTCAGACTGAGGTTGGCCCACTGCATGACCCCCCTGAATCTGACCGCATCAGCGGTTGATTGTAATAACTTCTCCTCTCCCTGTGCCGGCCTCATGTTGTGTAGTTCAGTGTTACGTCCCCCCCCACCATGGTGGTGGCAAAGGCAGGAAGGAGACAGCAACACCGGACAACCACAATTAATGAAGGAGAAGGACAACAGGACAGTTAAAATTCAGGCAGGATTTATTAGTTGCTTGCCTTGATAGTCAACTTAACAACAGAAAAAGGTGGGGGAGGAGGACTGGGCGGTTGAGCCAAATCAAAGAAAGTAATAAAACAAAAAGAGGTCGATAGCTTCCAGGGCCTAACTAAAACAAAAATGCAAAACAAAAGGCTTACCTAGCTGCTCGACAAAAAGTCAGTGAAAACATACAAAAGTGGCATCAACCGCATAACCTAGTGTGTCTAACAGATTAAAACCTGCAACCAGTGTATAGGGTACCCCAGCTTACCTGTCCAGCCTCCCACCACACATAATACAAAGAAGCCTGTTTGCAAATGTTTGTCATAGCAGAAGCCAGCAGCCACCAGCTGGCCAGGGAGCTGCTCATTTATAGTGATCCTCGGTGTGTGATTGGCTAACTGGGCCCAGACCAGCCAATAGACACATGCCAATCAACTTCGAACTGGCCAATAGGACGAGGCTTTACACCTGAAAGATAAATAGAACACAACAGCAAAGCCACATCTCTTGGCACGTAACATTCAGTAATAAAGAAGCAGCAAAGACAAAGATGTTTGGACCTGTGTGTGTTTGATCCTGCAGCTGGAGCAGCTGTCAGAAACCACATCTGTAATGTAGCACTGAGAACAGTCTGACTGAAAGCTGGGACACTTTTGTTTTAGCTGCTTAGAGTTTATGCTGGAGGGGAACCTGCTCACCTTGGATGTGTTTCTGTAACTAATCAGTTACTTCTGTAAAGTAATCCAAATGAACTAAACCAAGCTAATCTGCACACTGACTGGAAAACATGAAGAATATAAGCAGCGACCTCTGATAGAAGGCTTTTATTGTGAAGTCTTTTCAGGAAGTATATATTCATAGCAAACTGCAGGCAGATCACTGAGTGTTTAATAAGACAGGCAGACAGGAAAAGCAGCTCATTAGTGTTGATGAAATCAATAAAGCATCACTTTGTTTGCAGACTGAACGCTGCCTTCAAACAGAAAAGTATCTCCACTTTTACTCTGAACACTTTTACACTTTTACAACTTCTGCACCATCATTTAAATTTGAATAGTTTTTAGCAACAGTTTTAGTGATGATGAAATGTGTCCACAGAGGGAGGAAGAGGAGTGGTGTTTGTGAGGAGGAGCAGCTGTCCTGCTGTGCTTTGTGTCAGGACGTCCTGAAGGATCCAGTCTCTACCAGCTGTGGTCACTGGTTCTGCAGACAGTGCATCTCCTCATACTGGGACCAGTCTGCTTCATCAGGAGACTCCTCCTGTCCCCAGTGTGGAGAAAGATCCAGAAGCAGAGCTGGACTGCAGACAGCCAGTCAGAGCAGCTGTGAACAAAGTAAGACTGAACATCTGTCTGCTGATGGACTCATTTCTGAAAACTGGACTTCTTGTTGTTGTTCAGACATTGAAGAGTTTTCTTTCTCTTTCTTTCAGCAGATGTTGGTCTGCAGGAGGTTTTAGATGAACATAAGATCAGTCTGAGGAGGAGATGTGAACGTGTGACTGAAGGAAGTGATGAAACAGGAAGTAGAACCCTCCTCAACAGGATCTACACTGAGCTCTACATCACAGAGGGACAGAGTGAAGAGGTTCATACCCAACATGAGGTGAGGCAGCTGGAGACAGCTTCCAAGATGGACGCCCTCCATGACACTCCAATCAGGTGCCAGGACATCTTTAAAGCCTTACCTGACCAACAGAGACCCATCAGAGTGGTTCTGACCAACGGCGTGGCTGGTGTTGGAAAAACCTTCTCAGTGCAGAAGTTCACTCTGGACTGGGCAGAGGGCTTGGAGAACCAACATGTCAGTGTGGTGGTTCTGCTTTCATTCAGGGAGCTGAACCTGATCAGAGATGAGCAGTACAGTCTTCTGGAGCTGCTCCATGTTTTCCATCCAACATTACAGAAGGTCACAGCAGAGAAGCTGGCTGTCTCTCAGCTTTTGTTCATCTTTGACGGCCTGGATGAAAGCAGACTTTCATTGGATTTCACCAACAGGAAGCTGCTGTCTGATGTCACACAGAAGTCATCAGTCAGCCAGCTGCTGACAAACCTCATCCAGGGGAATCTGCTTCCCTCGGCTCTCGTCTGGATCACTTCCCGACCTGCAGCAGCCAATCAGATCCCTCCTACATGTGTCGACAGGCTAACAGAAGTACGAGGCTTCACTGACGCCCAGAAGGAGGAGTACTTCAGGAGGAGATTCAGTGATGAAGAGCTGTCCAGCAGAATCATCTCCCACATGAAGACAGCCAGGAGCCTCCACATCATGTGTAGTATCCCAGTCTTCTGCTGGATCACTGCTACAGTTCTGGAGCACATGTTGACTACAGAGCAGAGAGGAGAGCTGCCCAAGACCCTGACTGACATGTACTCACACTTCCTGCTGGTTCAGACAAAGAGGAAGAAGAACAAGTACCATGGGGGACATGAGACGAGTCCACAGGAGCTGACGGAGGCTGACAGGGAAGTTCTTCTGAAGCTGGGGAGGCTGGCGTTTGAACATCTGGAGAAAGGAAACATCATGTTCTACCAAGAAGACCTGGAGCAGTGTGGTCTGGATGTGACAGAGGCCTCGGTGTACTCAGGAGTTTGTACAGAGATCTTCAAAAGAGAGTGTGTGATCTTCCAGAAACCAGTCTACTGCTTTGTTCATCTGAGCATTCAGGAGTTTCTGGCTGCTGTCTACATGTTCCACTGTCACACCAACAGGAAGACAGAAGTGCTGAACAAGTTCCTGGGGATAGACTGGAATGAGGATGAGGAGTATGATAATGATGATGACAGTTACAGTGATAATTATCATGATGAGGACGTTTTGCACATGATGAAGTCAAATAAAGTGGGCATGAGCACCAGGAACACAGAGATGGTGGATTTTTGTACATATTCTGATTCTGACTCTGACGATGATTATAATTTGATTCTTCATCCGTTTCCCCACATTAAACCATCTCTGGGTGAATCCTCTGTGGATGAGTTTCTAAAGAGAGTCACGTATAAATCCCTCCAGAGTAAAAATGGCCACCTGGACCTGTTTGTTCGCTTCCTTCATGGCCTCTGTCTGGAGTCCAACCAGAGACTCTTAGTAGGTCTGCTGGGTCAGACAGAGAACAGTCCAGGAACCATCCAGAGAGTCATCAACAACCTGAAGGAGATGAACAGTGATAAAATCTCTCCTGACAGAAGCATCAACATCTTCCACTGTCTGATGGAGATGAACCACCTCTCAGTACATCAGGAGATCCAAGAGTTCCTGAAGTCAAAGAACAGATCAGAGGAGGAACTCTCTGAGATCCAGTGCTCAGCTCTGGCCTTCATGCTGCAGATGTCAGAGGAGGTTCTGGATGAGTTGGACCTGCAGAAGTACAACACATCAGAGTGGGGACGACTGAGACTGATTCCAGCTGTGAGGAACTGCAGAAAGGCTCGGTGAGTCCAGATGTGATCATTAACATCTTTAATTCAGATAAAATGATATTTTGTGTTGATCAGTAAATGTGTGTGTGCACTTAGCATGATCCTGCATTGGTAGTCATACGCTGTGTACGTCCCTGTTTTCTGCTGATGGAATTCACTGCTCTGTTTCTGGCTGCTGTTTACATCCCTGTCAAAGGAAAATCGTGTATATGTGATCAGCTACATGAAATGTATTCTTTTATTGATCACTAAGCAATCCACATGTCTACGTGACTTTTCACCTAATAACTTTTGACATGAACTCTTCTGTGATAAACAACTTACAGCTTCCTCTTTCTATTCTAGAACATACAGATTTAGAAAAGGGGAACCTCAGCTCTGAGTTCTTAGAATAACGCTGTACACACACACACAGACTGGTATAAATAAAGCACGCAGACAGTGATGAGACGCAGGTGTGCGTCCATGACTGCCCTCGCGAGTGAAAGAATCTGCAGTGTTTGTGTTTTCTAACTCAGATGTCTCAGCTGAAGAACGGCAAGGTGATCCCCTGTCAATCCCTAAGCTGACTTCCTGGCAAACGTCATGATGTCATCAGTGCTTTATAGATGGTGGGAGGTTCATGTTGTAACCACACAGTGTTTGTGTCCGTGCGCTGCAACCTTCCACACCATCCTTTATTGTACAGACTCAGCAGCAGCTCCATGGATCCCAAATCCAAGAGTGGAGAACAGATTTGAAGTGTGTCACATCCATGCAGTCACAGCTGTTTCCACCATGTTTCCACTGATATTAATCCTGTTCAATGACACGTTTCAATTCAATTCAATTCAATTCAATTTTATTTATATAGCGCCAAATCACAACAAAAGTCGCCTCAAGGTGCTTTATATTGTACAATAGATCGCACAATAATGAATACAGAGAAAAACCAAAAAATCATATCATATGACCCCCTATGAGCAAGCACTTTGGCGACAGTGGGAAGGAAAAACTCCCTTTTAACAGGAAGAAACCTCCAACAGAACCAGGCTCAGGGAGGGGCGGGGCCATCTGCTGCGACCGGTTGGGGTGAAAGAAGGAAAACAGGATAAAGACATGCTGTGGAAGAGAGACAGAGATTAACAATAGATATGATTCGATGCAGAGGTCTATTAACACATAGTGAGTGAGAAGGTGACTGGAAAGGAAAACTCAATGCATCATGGGAATCCCCGGCAGCCTACGTCTATTGCAGCATAACTAAGGGAGGATTCAGGGTCACCTGGTCCAGCCCTAACTATATGCTTTAGCAAAAAGGAAAGTTTTAAGCCTAATCTTGAAAGTAGAGATAGTGTCTGTCTCCCGAATCCAAACTGGAAGCTGGTTCCACAGAAGAGGGGCCTGAAAACTGAAGGCTCTGCCTCCCATTCTACTTTTAAATACTCTAGGAACAGCAAGTAGGCCTGCAGAGTGAGAGCGAAGTGCTCTAATAGGGTGATATGGTACTACAAGGTCATTAAGATAAGATGGGGCCTGATTATTTAAGACCTTGTAAGTGAGGAGCAGGATTTTGAATTCAATTCTGGATTTAACAGGAAGCCAATGAAGGGAAGCCAAAACAGGAGAAATCTGCTCTCTCTTTCTAGTCCCTGTCAGTACTCTTGCTGCAGCATTTTGGATTAGCTGAAGACCTTTCAGTGAGTTTTTAGGACATCCTGATAATAGTGAATTACAGTAGTCCAGCCTGGAAGTAATAAATGCATGAACTACTTTTTCAGCATCACTCTGAGACAGGATATCTCTAATTTTAGGGATGTTGCAGTAATGGAAGAAAGCAGTCTTACATATTTGTTTAATATGTGCCTTGAAGGAGATGTCCTGGTCAGAAATGACTCCAAGGTTCCTAACAGCATTACTGGAGGCCAAGGTAATGCCATCCAGAGTAAGAATCTGGTTAGATACCATATTTCTAAGATTTTCAGGGCCGAGTACAATAACCTCAGTTTGATCTGAATTAAGAAGCAGGAAGTTAGCGGCCATCCAGGTCTTTATGTCTTTAAGAAATTCCTGCAGTTTAACTAATTGGTGTGTGTTACCTGGCTTCATGGATAGATAGAGCTGCATAGCAGTGAAAATTTATGCTATGTCTTCTAATGATGCTGCCTAGGGGAAGCATGTATAATGTAAATAGAATTGGTCCTAGCACTGAACCCTGTGGAACACCATAATTGACCTTAGTGGGTGAAGAGGACTCTCCATTTACTTGAACAAATTGGAGTCTATTAGATAGATATGATACAAACCACTGCAGTGCAGTACCTGTAATACCTACAGCATGTTCCAATTGCTCTAATAGGATATTATGGTCAACAGTATCAAATGCAGTACTAAGGTGAGGCCATAAGAAGATCATTTGTAACCTTCACTAAAGCTGTTTCTGTGCTGTGATGAGCTCTGAAACCTGACTGAAACTCTTCAAATAAGCCATTCCTCTGCAGATGATCTGTTAGCTGTTTGACAACTACTCTTTCAAGGATGTTTGATATGAAAGGAAGGTTGGAGATTGGCCTATAATTAGCTATCAGTGAATATGTTCTTTAGGACGTCCACTGACATGTTTAAGTGTCCTGCTGGAAATCACTCAAATCATCCATGAAATCCATGAAAAATCCTTTTAGTGTTTCTAACTTCACCCTCTGTCCTCTCTCTCTCTCCATCCTCCTCACTGCTTCTTTCACTCATAATCACACAAACATCGTATTCATAGGGCTGGGCGATATGGCCTAAAATTCATATCGTGGAATAGTTTGAAGCACGGGCGGTAACAATATATATATCGCGATATATTCTTTTCTTCTGTATAATGTATTTTCCAGACTATAAGGCTTAAAATCCTTTAATTTTCTCAAAAACCGAGAGTGTGCCTTATGTATGAATTCTGGTTGTGCTTACTGACCTCGAGCCGATTTTGGCGTGCAGAAATCTGTTAAGAAATGTTTTAGTACAACTCTTGTAAGCTGCACTGCTTGATGGATTGTCAGAGCATTATGGCTGCCATAGTGAGGAGCTTCGCGGAGTAATCTGGGTCCAAAACTCCGTCCGCTTCAGGTCCCAAAGTCAAACGAACACAGAGTTAAAAACAGTCTAAATTCTTTCATCTTTAATAAAATCATCAGCGTTGCTGCTTTAGCAGGTCTAACAATTAAGTTTAGCATCAAGGCATCCATGAAAACAGAATTTATTAAATTTAACGGAGTTAAAAGTTAATATGAAGTTAGCTCGCTAGTTTCCACCTAAACATGACATACCATGTTCTGACTGAGAGATTTTTGAAGCTAATTAAAACGTTCAGCTCTGCTATCACTTCCAACACAAATGAAAACAGAAAACTAAACAGCAGTGACGTTTGCAGGGTTACTGAAGTTGGGCTAGCTGGTATATAATGTTGTGCTACGTGATTGCTAGCGACACAGCTACTGTATGTTAGCATAACATTAGCACAGTGAAGCTGGAGGATGAACGCCAACTTTTTTTCCACTTGATAAAAGTTAACATGAGGGATTCTGGTGGTCAGGGACAAATGCAATCGCATAGCAGGATGCTGTAAACGGGCCAAACTGAGCAGCTGCAGAGAATTCAACATTAATGAATCAATGTTACGGAAGTGGAGGAAGCGCAGTTTTTAGCTTTCCCCATATTTCAAACGTGCTTCATCTCTTTGCTGTGACTGTCGGCATAATTTGCAGATGATAATCGTTGTAGCCGCTGCAATGCTTTCGACCAAAACAGGCGCAGCTTGATGACATCATCAATGTTATCATGTTAAGAGCAGATGTTGATCAGATTATGACGTCACCATGTTTTGTCTTCATATACATTCAGTCTGTGTTTATAATTCATATTTTCTGCTTTTATAATAACACATTTTATATTTTCTATCATCACAGACTGACCCGGTGTGGACTCTCAGAGTCTCACTGTGAAGTTGTGGCCTCAGCTCTGAAGTCCAACCCTTCCCATCTGACAGAGCTGGACATGAGTAACAACAACCTGCAGGATTCAGCAGTGAAGCTTCTGTGTGCTGGACTGGAGAGTCCAAACTGTCGAGTGGAGACTCTGAGGTGAGTTCACTGACTGCAGCTGTTGTTTTTTTTCTATATTTCAGGTCTTTGATGTTTGAAACTTTCTTTAGTTCCTAAATGTTCAGGATGTGTCTGAAGACAAATGTGAAGAAGTTTGAGTGCTTTCAGAAATGTTGTCTTTCCAAACGACTAAACAACAGTTTTTCCTTTTGGCTCCAAACAGAAGTGACAGACTTGAGCAGGTTTCATTAAAGGCTGACAGAAGTGGAGTGGTGACGGGGAGATGTTTGACAGGACAGTGTTTCAGCCTCAGTCAGTCAGTACTGATGAGGCTGTAGAGCGTGTGAAGGATGTGAATGAGGCTGATGAAGATCTGATGATAGCAGATAAAAACTGGCTGCAGAGACTTTGAGCTTCTGTGGAAACAGAGGGAGAAAAGAAAGACATGAGTGTCAAAGCTAATAAAGGTGAAGTTAGGAGCTGTGATGATGTTCATGTATCAGAAGCTGATCTGGCTGCTACAGAGACGACCCACACAGCTGCTGTGGTGAGGTGTGTGTTACAGCAGAGGAACACAGAGCAGCCTAACACAGGCCCAAACATGACAACAAAGCAGGATTCAGGCTCTGTGAGAGGATTTCAAACAGAAGCTGGAGAAGAGAAAGGACTCTGTTGGAATGACTACAGAAAGAAGGCAGCTGAGACCAGTCCAAGTGTTTCCATGGAGCCCAGTCTAACATTCAGTTATACCCTAATGTTCAGAAGTGAATGGGAAAATGAATCCATAGTTTCAATTTTAGAAATAGTTCTCAGTTCATTTACAGAGTTTAATACAGTTCATGAGGAAATGAGAAATGTTCAAAACAGCAGCTGAGAAGAAATTTGCTTCGCAAAGTTGGATCCAACTCCAATAGTTTGTGATGCACTTGAACGGAGCATGAGCAGTTCACTGCCCAACCCCACAGAGACTGTCAGTCTGGACTTTTTACCTGTTGGCTGTCAGTGAGATTTCAGGGCAATCAGAGACTGTGGGTCTGTGTATGAAGTATAATTCATGTGCAATTGTAGAATGAATGGATTAACCCTAACCTGAGAAACATGGTACGCCCCGGCTCTGCTAGGTGACAGGGGAGGTAACATGAATGAGCCCAGAGACAGGAAGGTCAGATAAAAAAGAAAAACAAAAGGTTTATTACCACAACTGAAAACCATTACGGAAACAACTCACTAGGCAATGAGGTGATTTAAACAAACAAGAAAAATTATCTATAGAGATATACAGACCACGTGACTTTTGCGCATTGCTTTGTGGGTACCCGTGGCAACAACATCAATACACTGCAGCAAACACTAGCATTTCCAGCACCAGCAATCATTAATTCTGTGGTTTTAATCCCTACTTGCATTTTATTTGCCCAAAAACAGTTCTGTACAAAACAACAGAGAACACAGCAGGTCCGTACAAAGACAGACTTGACGAAGAGGCAAAAAAAGGACGAGGAAAAAATCAAAGGAGTGAAAGGGTCAGACCCATACGAGCATACAGAGTGGAGTAAGGATGTGCTGCCCAACTTTCATCACGCACATATTTATTATTCTATGGTCCTAAGTTTTAGTGCATACACTCACAAAATGTTTAGTAACTTCAGATCCCTGCAACAAGCCCAGGTCCAGTTTACTTTGGTGATTTGGACTATTCCATTTCACAGCTGTTGTTATTTTCCCTTTGTGTCCTGTACAGGACAACGCAATCTATTTGTTATTTCAGGTTGTAGTATTACACAACATTATCAGATCTAATAGAAATAAAATGAGTGTTTCGTAATCCCTCGCAAACGTGTTGAGGGATTGGCTGTGTTCAGTGAGAGATTTATTTGGAAAGAAAAGAGTTTTTAGCTGTTTTTAACTAATGTGTACGCTAGGGCTGGGCGATATGACCCAAAATTCATATCTCGATATTTTTTAGCTGGATGGCGATATAAGATATATATCTCGATATTTTTTTAAGCCATAAAGTAAGAACACGTTCTTAGTCACACTGTGTCGCAGATGTCACACAGGCACTTTTATTAACATACAGCATAGATGTACATGAAAATAATTACTCAAAAATAGATTATGAGCATTTATTAAATAATAATGCTCCATAAATAAAAGAAAACAATGTAACAAAAAGCTCACAATTGTGCAGTCAAAATGTAAACTAAAAGACGCTGAGCATAATAACAAAGACAGATTTCACAGCTGCTCTATTCCCAACTTCTACTGCGTGACTGACAGCCTGGAGTTTGAAATCCGCTTCATAACCATGTCTCTGAACAGGTGCCATTTATGGTCCTTATATACACACAATATGGTAATATTACGTTGAAGCACAGTAGGTATCACTCCACGAGGCTCCTCGGTAGCCGTAATGCTCCAACAATCCACCAAGTGGTGCAGCTTCATAGCTTAGCAAAGTCGTACTAAAACATTTTTTACCAGAATTCATACATAAGGCGCGCTGTCAACTTTTGAGAAAATGAAAGGATTTTAGGCTGTGCAGCCCCTCAGGGCTGCATAGTGTTAGCGCGGTTAGCTCGTTAGCGTGGTTAGCTCGTTAACACGTTGACACCGTCCAGCCCCACGCACGGGGCGATGCACAGTAACTTGTTAACGGAGATTTGCCGTGTCCATCTTGTCACTGCCTGCAGCTGAAGCGATGGGGGAGGAGGGGGAGTTGTGTTCAATGAAGGAGAGAGGCGAGGCCGAGTAACGTTGCGTAGAGACAAAAGTGGAGGAAAGAGAGGCAAACTTGCGGCTCCACAACTATAATTATAACGTAACATAGACTATATCGATATAAAGGATATTGTCACATCTTATATCTTGTATGAAAATATATCGATGTTTTTTTAAAAACTTGATATATCGCCCAGCCCTAGTGTACGCTTATGCCTGCATTTTTATTTTGTTAAATACAAACAAAATTATAGCAAAAGTGCTGCCACGTGTCTGGCCAGAAAGAGCTGTTTATTTGGTAGTTCAATGAACGGCTTCAGATAGTGGGAGTGAGAAAAAAAAACATTCTTGTTTGCAGTTTTGTCTTGTTACACGATATTTTTAATTAAATAAAACAAACAAAAAACTACATTTTAGGAAATATTAGTGGGGGTTTTCGTGTTTGTACTACTTGGACACTAAAGTGGCTGATAAGTTTGTAGCTTGAACCTATTCGCTGGAACGTTGAAGGCAATATAATTACACAGCAAGCAAGACACGAGTAGGCAAGTTCTTTATGTTTCACGTGCACGGGAGAGCACTGGACAGGCGCCGTTCCTTCGCTTGACCCCAGTTGCTCTCGTCCGCTCCCCCGTAACACTGCTCTTTTATTGTGGTTCCATGAATATGCATAGGGTCATTAACATATAACAGCGTACCCAGGTATACATGTGTGTGTGTGTGTGTGTGTGTGTCTGTGTGTGTGTGTGTGTGTGTCCGTCCATCCATAAAATGACTTCCTAACCCTGCTGGCCTGGAAGTCCAGCAGTTCATCTAAACAAAATGCACTTAGCCTAAAACAGGCATAGATAGGTTTATCCTACCATAAAACAATAAGACAAGGTACGACCTCTCCCATGCTCCCAGGATGTGGGTGTGAAAGCCAGAGTGCTCTGGAATGCACAACGTGTGTCTGCAGACTACTAAGGATCAAACTTCTATTAATCTACAACTAATTATAAAACTCTAAGCATATATGAGTAGATATTTCTAAGCATAAATGACAATCAACAATACAAAACCTAACATTCCCCCCTTTTTGGCAGTTATGCTAGAAAAGTACCCAGTTATGAATACCTCACGTCTGACAATGTCAATGCAACCATTTTTATACTCAGCATATGTCAATCACTCTAAATTACTGTAACACGCACAGTTTGACAAATGTATTAGAAGTTATCTAAGTTCTCGTTGATCTCATTCAATGGTAAACTGTATCCTACAAGCAAACAAATGAATTGTTAATGGTCAAAAGAGAAATTAACAGTTTCAAAAACACTCCAGCTTGGTGGTGCTCCTCTGCAAGACATGTAAATCGCATGTCTCTCTGCAGAGTGGTTTAAGTTCTGCAGGGCGTCATAAATGTCTCTTCCAGTTGTTCCCATCACTGTCCATAGGACCAGAGTCCAAATGTATGTAGAATAGACATTCAAACATACCAGTTGAGTTTGTTGTTTGTCACCATGGGTCTCAGCTATCGTGAAAGCTGCAGACCTCGTCAGCGCTCGAGTTTTACGGCCTCTGCCAACCCCCATCACCTCACTTCAATCCTCTGTCCTGTGGGGGATATTTATGACTCCTCCATTGTCCATTCTCTCTGCAGGGAAAACCCTCTGTGGAAAGGATGCTGGATCCAGTTATCTTACTGCTGTTATGATCCCAGCAGTCTTCAGTGTGCCATCGTATGCTCAGTATAGTGACACAGCATTAGGTGATGGTCATAGGAAACTGCTGTCATCACCACCATCGCTTCTGGTTCCTGTGCTTTTCACAGAATCATGATGCCATCCTGCGCTGTCGATTGGAGCTTGGCACGCTCCCCTCATCCTTCAGGTGCCCGTCTGTCGTCCACAATCTCCTCTGTTGGCCTCTGGAAAGCCCCCTTGGCACAGCTCTCATTCCAACGCAGCATTGTGGTCCTTGCTGTGGCTCTGAAGTCTGATCTCATGATGGGCCCCAAACAGCTCGACCTTTGACCTCAACCACTG
Source organism: Pelmatolapia mariae (assembly GCF_036321145.2). Taxonomy (NCBI): domain Eukaryota; kingdom Metazoa; phylum Chordata; class Actinopteri; order Cichliformes; family Cichlidae; genus Pelmatolapia; species Pelmatolapia mariae. The sequence goes on from NC_086229.1 coordinate 12,332,797, forward strand.
CCTTGGCTGTCAGCTATGCCTGGAATGGGTCTTGCTTCTCACTGGGCCTCAGAAGATTCCTTTCAGCAATTCTCTGACTGCTGCACCTGTATTTCCTTGCTAGGAGGAAAAACTTCTACTTGGAGAGCATGTAAAGCATCATCAAACCACATTCTTTAGTTCAGTGAGCTTCATCTATGGACCATCAAAGCCTCATCTGAACATGGATGCACCACTTGCATAGGTTTAATACCCGTTGATTAACTGTTAATCACACAAAAATCCTAAAAACATAGTTTCGAAAACATAAAAAGATAGTTTCATGTAACTCTGTAATTCTGGACCCCTCCTCTTGACGCATGGACACTCCCATGAGTCAACTCATCAAACCTAGATTCCGGTCTGAAAGAAAAAGTTAGCTAGATCATGTTCCAGGCAACATCAGGGTGTCTCCCCCTCTGGAGCAGCACCACCCCGGACCTATAATCCTGCAATAAAAGATGTTAGTGTGTTTTGCATATTAAGTTTACTCAAAACCTGGCTCTGTATGGAGCCTGCATACACACCATCATGGCCTGGAAAACAAGATCTAGAAGTAAAATCAACCTTCACACTTATAAACAATTGTATCATTAGAGTAAGAAAGCATTCGGCATCAACAGGACAAGTATCATGTGCAGGGTTTCTCAAATTAGAAAACTACAATTATTGTCATAATCTGCCTTAGACGTGGATCATCCCATGTACTCAGTTAACATCAATGTAATCGGTGACTTCCCTTAAGCAAAGTCACTCCATGTATTTAACACTAGGAGCTCAGTAGTGGCCAGCTAATGAGCCCCATATTAAACTATTCCATAAACACTGTATCTCTCATTTGCTTTCTCATGTTACTTGTCCGTCTCTGCCGAATCCTCTACATGCACTCTTAGAAAAAACAAACATTAGCAACACACATGGATAATCCCGGAGGTCAGGCACATATCGACAGGGTCCAGAGGTGCCATAAAAAGACCATAAAGTTAGCCATCCATAGCTGTGGACAGAAGTGACACTAGTTTCAACACAGGAAATGTTTCACATGTTATTCACATCGTCAAAGTAACCTTCACATTTCCCCAACAACACAGTGCAGTGTAACAGCATAATCAACATATAGCCTGTGGGTTCCCTTCACTCATAAACCCAGTAATCCTGTAATAGAAAAAACATCAACCATTAGTGTGCCCTACTGTAACTCACATAATCAAACACATGATTAACTCTCTGCTGTAGAAAAGAAATGTTAACGCTGCGCACAAGCCAATAAATAACACACCCCTGATAGATTCTCAAACACAGAAAATGGCATTTAAAAGGTTAGATCGTCACACAACCTCGAATGTTGCTGTCATCTTCCTGCGCCTTGTAAGAAGAAACACACATAGATTTATCTGCACCTTTGTCAGGTGTGGGTTAACTCTGCACAGTCATGTTACATCTGTAAAATCGTGTCAGCTTTTGTCAGCTGTTGTCAATCAGTCAGTTTTATTTCTCTTACTCATTTGTCATTCACTCATTCATGCATTCATTCATTCTTTGCTAAAAGTGGAACCCATCGACGCATTCAGTTTCCACCCTCAGCAAAATGACGTCATTTCAAAAGAAAAAGAAGAAAATTTCAAAAGAAGAATTTAGGCTGGATTATCTTGCTGAATCCTTTTTGACAGGGACTTTCATTTTAATTGTCCCAGATAAGTGACTTTCTCCTGAGCCCATTTTAATGTGGAGATACTCACTTGCAACAATTTTCTCGACGTGTCATATAGCGCTTCTGTTCTAATCGTGCAGATCTGCTCAAACAGAGATTATCAAACAAAACTCTCAGTGCACTGTGAAAGTATCAAAATAAAAAGGCCTCGTTCAGTCATGACACACACTCCTCATCTCAGGAGGGTAAATCATACCATCAGCATGATTTATCAAACCATCATACTAATTGGCAGGCTCAACTTCACAACAAAAGAAAAATCATCAGCTAGATAAACTCCAAACCAACCATCAGCCGCACAACACACAACATAAGCCTCATGTCTTATTAGCTATGATTTTAATCTGTACCTTTTTACTCATTTAGGCCACAGATTTTATTAAGTTTTCCTTTTTCCCCATCATCATAAGACATGTGACATGTTGTCATGCATCTCACAAAAGAAGTTCGTTCTTATGTATTCAGAGTTGTGTATCTGGGTGCAGGATTCACTCACACATCACAACAGGACACTCAGTGTTTTAGAGTCTCCACTCTAACAAACTCCAACACTTCCCATTCACTCGTGCTAGAATTCAATCATCCTTCCTTAATTTAAGAATGATCAACGAATTTGCATATCAGCTATTAACCCACTAAGATGACAGGACATCAGAAATGCATGTTCAAAATATTATCACAAAAATATAATTTCCCTCATACAGTAAAATATTTTGTGCTGCATCAATCAGGCAGAGAGCATCTCCCAATTTACTATATTAACAACTAAATTTATTGTCTGATCACTGGTTGGTCAAACCAGAATCTTTTTTTCCCACAAAAGTTAAACTGTTGTCCTGCAACATAGTTAGTTAACTGTCAGCATTGGATAAATTCAGCATTTGAAAACAGGTGTCTGCTAAATTGACACTATTTTAACACTGATGAAAGATAACAAGCTGATCTTCATTGCACGTATGTTTGTTATTAGGCAGGTTTAATCAATGTGTCTGTGGAGCTGCATCTCCAGCAGGGCATGTTCTTAAAGCTGCCTTTCCTACACACTTCTCTGCAATTAGGATCCTGACCTTGCCAACCGTACATACAATACACAAACATCACATTGGGGAGACAGGTCAGGCTAGGTAGCTGGCCGGTCAGGAGCTGAGAGAGTGTCCTTCGCCTGCCAGGTGAAGTAAACAGCCTTCCAGGTGTCCTTGGTTAGGATGGGAAGGAACAGTCTAAACACCGTCTGGTATCAGGGTGAGATTTGTTATATTCAGCTCCAGCCTTGAGATGACAGCTGGCACCGGTATGTTAGCCGCATGAAGTGATGGTGGTTTTCTTTAGTGTGAACAACTGCTTGTCAATTTCACAGCTGATCTAACAGTCCGTCACTCGTCTCTTAACCTCCCGTTGGAGATCTGCGAGCTTCTCCGAGAGGTTATCAATTTTGTGCTCAAAGAGCAAAGTCAAAGCTCACGGCAGCATCAAGCTTCTTCAAGATCTTATCCGTGCTGCATTCAGTGAGCCCATTTTGAGAAGTCACGACCCGTCCCACTGTTTCAATCACAGCGGGCAGCCTTGTGGGGTTTGAACAGCAGATTCCACTTTCTTTAGTCTTTGATAAGCCAGGGCCAAGCCAGCTCAGATCAGCAAGAACCCTTTGCTGCTGTGAATGTCCGTGCTGCTATATTTCAGTATCAGGCTCTAAATGTACAAATGGATCTGAGAAGATTTACAATCATGAGTCAGAAATTATGTTTCTGCTAGATTTACAGTTTAACTTTTTTGAAATGAGCTGAGCTTCTTATCTCATCACTGCGCTCACAGTGAGCCACTTCTCTCTGCTCAGTCTGTAACAAATCAAAGTGTTAATGAATGTTGCTATTCAAACTCAGAGCCATGCTTCCTACACCCACGTGGTTCAGTCACACAGTAACTGATGGTAAATAATGTTTGTGTTGAGCACATCGTACAGGTCAGCTGCTCCACACAGATAAGCTGGAACATTGATAATGAAGGATTGTTTGTTTCATAAAGATGTGACATGAACAATAACACATTCATGAAATCCTGTTAGGAACACAAACACTATTGTAGCTGGAGAGCATATTTGAATGTAGGTAATGTAGGGGATCATCAATAATAACTAACCACCACCTCACCATTTGGGTTGGTAGCTGCATGTTTATTGGTGCCGTCATTTTCTTCTTCCTCCATTTCTACCTTATTCACATCATATTAAAAGCTGCACAGAGACAGGCACTGGACATGTTTAGCCTAGCTTAGTACAAGGACTGGACATGGGGGAAACCGCTCCCATCGCTGGATCAAAACATGAAAACAATCTGAAGTAAAGTTTTATTGAACACTCAGAAAAATTATGGTTCTTAAATGGTTCTTCAGATGTCTTCATGGTTCTTTAAAGAACCATCATACGTCAAAGAACCTTTTTATTTTGTAGATGGTTCTTTAGGTATTACAAATGGTTCTTTAAAGAACAAAAGGTTCTTCATCCTTAGCTATCTAAGTTTGATGGTGTAAAATGGCATAAACATTTGTTAACTATAATGAGGTTGTGAATTATACTGTGTGTTTTGTTTGTGTGCATGTGTGTGCCAAGGGGGAGGGCAGGTTACCCTTTAAGGGCAGATTATAGGAAACTGAATATTCAAATAAAAGTTAGAAATACTTGCTTAAAAATATACTGGTGGCAGGGATGGGGGCCAAAGCCTAAAGACCCTACCCCCAACACCCCTAACCCCGCAAACCCATTGATCACAAATAATGTGGTAATAGAATATGGAATTTATATGGACTATGGAATTTATTATTAAGAAGTTTATGAATATGATGAGTAGTAGTGGTAGACACAATACACACATTCAAATACTGTACTCTAGTTTTAAATTTTAATAAAGTATTACTATTTTCTGCTTCAAGGCATTACTTTTGAGATTATTATATATATTAGAAAATATAGCATAATGATAATACTAGTTATTGTAAACTTTACAAACCACCCAGCAGTATGTAAAGTCAAATTATAAAATACAAGTAAATAACAATTGCACAACAGAATGTCAATGTAATGAACACACTTACTTAGAGCATTTACCTAAGCAGTGTGCTTTGTCAAAACTGAGTGCTTGTTCATCACTGAGCAATTTGTTAATATGTGTTAATGACAGAGAGAGAGAGAGAGAGAACACGGCAACTATGGCAACCTCCCGAAAGAGAGGGGAGGGGGGTCAATCGTTGGGATGCGCATGTGCAGAGAGATCGCGCGAGCTGTGGGCCTTGAACTTTCTAAGGGAAAAAATACTCTTTCTCACGGACGGTGACAGCGAAACGGATAACAGTCTTCAGTACCTGCTGGTCTTTGAAGCTCTGGATTCTGGGACTGTTGGAAAAGGTCAAACATTTTCATTAAAACCTTTTTACTGTTTTATTTTTGTTACTCGTCATTGTAGCTTGCTGTTAATGTTGTGCTAACAATAACGGTTAGCTATGTTAGATACGTTAGCCGTTGACGTTAACGCAATTTAGTATCCAGTATACAGAACTGATTTCCTAACAAAACCACTGTTATAATTAAGTGAAGGTGCTCCTAACTAATTTGAACCTTTGGCTTCTAAAATATGTGGTCCTATTGCGTGCTGCGTACATAAGTAATGTCAGCCAGACTGATATTAAAATTTATAATATTGTTAAAGTCACTAATATGGCGCCTGAAGCCTGTTGTGATGTGAGCTGTGTGCCTGCTCTAGAAACTCAGAAATTCAGTAGAGCTGAGCCGTACATTAAATACTCACATGAGCCCGTAGTGAATTCTGTAAGAGCTGTATAAAATACAGCAATGCATAAGTGTTTTGAATGAATAGAAATGTGACACATGAGAAGGTGTGACTGTTCCTGTATTACTTATTATCGGACTAGTCAACAAGTTATGCTCCGGTCATTGATGTTACCAAGATGGATGTCCTTTAGTAATATAGTAAACTTTTCTTTGTACATTTCATTTATCCACCATCATACATTAAGCCAAGAAGAGGCCATTATACTAACGAGGTATCACCACTGGGCCAAAGTTCAGCACGTGGTTAAAGTTTGTAATCCAGCCGGGGTGTAAATATCACTCAGCAGCCAGAGCTGAAGCAGGCAGCATCAACACATAAATCTACTCTACCCGGCTTAAATCACAAGAGCACCTCTGACCAAAAAGCTGATTTTTCTCGTTTGCACAAATTAATTCACATTCACTAATTCTGTTCACAGCTCCAACAAAATGAGGAAGAGGAGGGAGAAACACAATTAGATTTAATTACAATTGGATGGAAGTCGAGGACAAGGAGAAGGAAGCTTAGGAAGAGGAGGAAGAGAAGCAGCAGAAGCATCTTTAGGGATCTCTATGATGTCATTGAGGTTGGTTTCATTAATATTGTCCTCTCACAAAGAAAGATGACTTGTTTAATTTCACCTACTTCCTGTATTAAATAGTTATTTGCAAAACGTTGTGGAAAACCACAGAGCAGGCACGTATAGTGAATCTGCAGGTAAATGAACATCAAATCTCTAAGACTAAAATCTGTATTATACTTTTAGTCTTAAAAACATATGTTGTATATTTATCACCCTTATGATAAAACCCATGTCAGTCATTGGTTTATGGACTTTGTATTTTGAAGCCTCAACATTTGCTTTATTGCTATGTTGTTTTTTGTGAGCCTTTTGGGACCATATTAGGATGAGGGATCAGAATCTGTAGCCGTGCACACTACTGTTTCATTTAGCGTGTATCTATAAGATTTGTACAGCAGATCCAAGTTGTGCCTTGAAAACAGGAAAGTCGTCTGGATAGAGGAGAACTTTAATAGCAGGCTTGTACAAAGTGAGGCTTTGTGCTCACATTTGCTGCAAACACTCGTTTTAATTCTGTCACCCTGTTTTTATGCAGAATTCAGTTGAAATCACGTAAGAATGGGACTTTTTTATAATGTGTTCTTGTGAATTACTTGTGTATTGCATACATTTGATTTGACTTTCTGCGAGACAACAGTCGTCCGCTGGCTAAAAAGGTTTTCCAAATACCTCCACGTGATCAAGCCTGGATTTAGAAAAGAACAGCAAAAAAATCTGCACCTCCTGCTTCACATGCAATTTATGTTTGTGTGTTCAGAGGCAGCGGCGAGAGGCGGGACCTCGACTCATCCAGCTGGAGAGCCTTATCAGGAGGCGTCGAAAATTAACTCTGCTCTTCCAGGGCACCCTGCAGACTCAGCTGCTGGCAACAGCGTGGGAGTGCGGCCGTCGCTGGGATGATGTGAACGCCAAACAGGAGTCCATCACAGGTCGACTGCAGGTATGTGAGTCAGACCTTCTGAGGAGGGTTTCAGTTTTCTCTCTTCTTTATAATTGACCCTTGTTTTCTCTCTCTCAGCTCCTTGTCTCAGAGTGGGAGGGATTTGAAGCACAAAGGGAGGACCTTGTTGTTTGGTTGGCTGATATGTATGTCCACCTGAGTGAGGTTGACCAGCTGACAGGAAACGCCTGTGAAAAGCTGAAACAACTGCAGGTGTTGGGGTTGTTTTGATGTGACGCATATTTGATATGATACATACGTCAGAGACATTGTCCCAAACTGGACAAACAAAGAACCATGAGTCCAACATGAAACTTACCTTGCATAAGGTAAGGCTGAAGTTCATTGATAATTTTAATCAAAAACTTATATTTTTACTGAACATGCAAACATCTGCTGATGAAAATGTCTTGATTTATTGGTCTGTTATGAAGCTATTGCGATTTCTAATGTGTTTTATCACTTTCTGATGTTTTATTAATTAAACAATACATGTATTAATTGTTGTGTTATCTATATATATAGTATTTACATATATTTATTTATAGTATAGCAAAAATGTTTAATTATTATTGTTTAAATGACTAATATGTGACATGTATTAGTAGTGATGTTGTGCTGAGGGTTAAAATGCCTTTTTGTCTTTTGGTATATTACGAAATGTCAATAAACCATTAATATATGTCTATGCTGTGTTCGTATTTATTTTACCCTACTCAAATTCAATTTATGATACATTTTATTTTGAAAGATTTATAATGGTTCTTTAAAGAACCATTTCAAAAAAGGTTCTTTAAAATGTTTTTTTAAAGAACCATTTGAAGGACCTTTTTAAAAATGATTCTTTAAAGAACCATTTTCAAAAAGGTTCTTTGAAAAACCATTAAAGGTGCCCCAAAGAACCATTTCTTGATGGTTCTTTGGGGCACCTTTAAAGGTTCTTCAGTGAACCACTGAAAGAAATGGTTCTTCAAAGAACCATTGTTTGAAAGGTTCTTTGTGGCACCAAAAAAGGTTCTTCTATGGCATCAGTCTAAAGAACCACTTTTGGTTCCAGTTGGCACCTTTATTTTTCTGAGTGAAGTGAACTGTGGTGGTGCCTGGCAGGGAAAAGGGGAATGATATGTCTTATTGTACATACAATTATGTATAAGTCTTAAAAAAGGAACAACTAAAAAGTTGCAGCTTAAAAAATGAAATCAGTTTCCATTTATGAGCTCTGTTTGCTTTAAAGTCTCTGATATGAGATGAGAAATGAAGCAGCCAGAGCTTTTTCATGAGTGGAAATCCACTGTGGCTGTGAGCTGCTGCTACAGCCTCCAGATTAGCCAGCAGCTCATCCTGCTCAACATTTTCTCACCAACTTTAATGGAAGTGTGATGTTTTCAGCTGGAGTGATGGTCAGGGTGGCCTCCCTCTCCTCTTCTTCTCCTCTTCCTCTTTCATTTGTAAAGTCACTTCTGCTGCTTTCATTCATTTTGAAGTCATGTAGCTGAGTTTGGGAGAGACTGACAGCCTCAGCAGCAGAGGGGAGAAAGACTGTAACACCACCACTTTACTCTGTTCTACCTGTCACATCATTTTATCAGGAAACATAACAGCTCATGTTTTTACTATGTTTGCCTTGAAGAGCTAAAATGTAAAAAAGTGTGTGTTGGATAATCCGGCCAGGATGAGGCCAAACTGAAATGGGATTAAATGTCTGTCACATATTTGAGCCTAATTTAAAAACATCCTTCATAAATATTGAGTAATAACTCGACTCTCATACAGCGAGACAAAGGCTACGTTCACACTGCAGGTATTAATGCTCAATTCAGATTTTTTCATCAAATCAATTTTTTTTGTCTGGTTGTTCACACTACAAACAAAATGTGATCTAGTGTGAATGGTTCACGGCCCGCATGCGCAAAAGAAGATGTCACACACAACGCATTTTGTTTACGGAAGTAAAAATGGGGCTACAGAGCTGGAAGGTGTTGTTGCAGCTGTCTATCAATTTCTTCAGAATTGTCCCCTGTCAGGTCAGGAAAGATGCCCTGGTCAGGATATAATTTGCAACTTCCAAAAGAGCATGCAGACCATTGTAATTTGCAACAGTTTGACTGTAAGTGACAGGAGCAAACATATTGGCAGAGTGGGGAAAATCCCTTTTATAATGGAAATGATTTTGATCTTTTATACATGATTGCATTTGTGCTTATTAAAGGAGGTGTGGCTCCTGGTCAAGTGAGGGTCAGAAATTCTTGGCAGACGTTATGATCGGCCAATACATGGTGAGGATGACAGGAGCCCTGAAAAGGAATTGCAATACACCTGCTTACATGTCATATTTTTCAGTTATTTGATTATCCTTTATTACTTATATTCTTTAGAGTTAAGTTTTAAGTTTTAAGAGTTAAGCAGTTTCATTTATGGTTTGAGTAGTATCATTTGAGTGTGACATTTAGTCTAGAAATTACACATATAGTTTTAGCTGTGTACGTGCAGGGGCCTTCTGTCTCAGGATGTCTGTGGGTGTGAGGTGCAGAAGGGGTCATGACATCATACACAGAGCACACACACACACACACACATACACCCATATACAACCACAGGAGTAGAATCATTTTAGTAGGTTAGAAGTTGAGA